>NW_011499874.1:350791-434774 GCF_000495115.2 Populus euphratica | reverse complement strand
AGAGCCAGCACATATATGATACCTTTCAAACTTGTCATACAAAGTGGGTCAAAGCCCTTTTTTTTTTTTTTTGCCCACCTGCATGAGTCTAGTGCCCATTTCATCCAAAATAATAATAATAATAATAATAATAATAAATATTCTTTGTTTTTAAAAATATGTTTTGTTAGTTGTAATCTTTGATATAATAAACTTTAAGCAAGCTGCTATTTCAGAGATTAACAAGGATTAACTCATTTTTTATTTTTTTTTCAAAAAAATAATTTTTAAAAAATATTCTAAAAGACTATTAACATTATTGTTAATAGATCTTATCACAAGAAAAATAACCTTATAATTTTGAGAGGTATATCTCAACTAGTTAGACTTTAAGTTTGTTCTCTAGAAGCCATCAATTCGAGTTTTACAAATATTAAGACCATTAAAAATTTATATGATTGATAATTTCAAGATCCGTGAGATTAGTTGAGGTACACGCAAGCTAATCCGAACATGTATGTTAATAAAAAAACTTATAAATTTAATATTTAAATAATCGATGATTTTATTCATTAAATATTGTAGCTAAAATCTAGATTTTTTACCTATTTCCTATCATTGTTTTTTCAAATGTGAAATAGGTTTAAGAACGTAGGTATAACGAGTCAACTTATTATTAACATGGTTTCATTAATAAAAATCATAAAATTAAGAATGTTCAACTTTAAAATTGTTAATTTAATATAATAATAGAGAATGATAAAAATAAATTAGACTAGGTGCAATCTTGAATTCAGTGACATAACAAATTTTTAGTAATAAAAGATAATTAATAATACAATTTATTTTAGTTATCATTTATTTTAAAAATTACAGTTACCCTAAATCTTTTTATTCATTATTTTTTTTTGTTAAAATTATTTTTAAAAAAACTAAACTAATTAATTAAATATAAGTATAAGATATTGACTTGTGTGATAGGATTGAATATAATCAAGGAGATGGGTAAGAAAATTTTCGGTGCTGTCCCGTACTTGAACTTTATTTTTCAGTGCAAAAAAAATAATAATTCTAGGTGTAGCCTATAGTGCATCGCGGGTCCATAGCTAATAATATATACTAGCTGATTATGCTTGTTAAATTGGAATTAATGACATTTCAAAATTTTCTTTCGGGCAAGACGTCAAATGGGTCGAGCTGTTTTGGGCTTGGCCCGACATTGTTGTTATTGACATCTCTCTCCTCTCCGTGGCCTTGCCGTGCTTCTGTCATACATCTCTCCTCTACCGTCTGATCAATTAATCTACTACGTGTCCTCGGTGCATTAATCGAAACCATTGTAGACAAAACAGACACAGAAGCTCCTTCCACACAGCTACTACAAGCTGGTCCCAGTTTGTTCCACTAGGGTTTGTGCTTTTGGAACCTATCCATTATTAGAGATATATTTTGTTTTTCCTAATAAAAGAGAATATTCTTCCTTCCACTTTCAATCAAGCAGATCCGTCCTCCTGCTGATAATAAGAAATAAAAAGGCCAACTATCCATCCCTTTTCCCTCAACTTTCCTTTCCTTCTCTTTTTTACTTAATATTTACTGTTTTGGTTTGTCAAGATGGGAAGAGGAAAGTTCAAGGGAAAGCCTACCGGTCACCGCCAGTTCTCTACCCCCGAACAGATGCGTAAGAGTGGCACCCCCCCTTTTTTTTAAAAAAAGTTTAAATTGTGGGTTTCTTTTATTTTTTCACTGGATCTATCTGGACTCACTTCACTGAGAACTTGATTATTCTGTTGCTTATTTCGATGTATTTATTATACTAAAAAGTTTTTTTTTCAAAAAAAAAAAATGATTCCTGTTGTTTGAAAATTCATCTTCTTTTAATTGTTTAGGTTTGTGTGTACTTTTTATTTGAAAAACTATGCATGTTGGCCTTCGATTGGATTCTATTCTGCCTTTTTATATCAATATCTGGTTTCAACTACAACTATTTATGGGTTTTGGCTAACTTTTAGGTTGCAATAGTTTTTTCAATTTTCAGGAGAATTTTTTTAGCATGTAATGTGATAGGTGAATTAAGAATTTCCTGACTTTTCTTTCTTTGTTTGTTTTTTGGCTTTGTAATATATTGCAGTTGCTGGCACCTCAACACGTCCTCGAACGTTTAAACGAGTCTGTCTCTCAGCTCTGATTAGTAGTTATATTTTTAAATAATAGTCTTGTTAAAGTCAGTACTGTGTGAGAGAGATTGTCTTTAAAATATATAGGAGGAAGCTGAGTATGAAGAGGAAAAACAGGAAGAGGAATCCGAAGAAGAATCCGAAGATGATCCTGATGTTAGTAAATAATCACGCGTCAATTGCATTTTATTTTAATTTATTATTTGGAATGACTTGTTAATCAGAAACTACCTTTTGTTTTATTGTTGAATAATGTGTAGCAAAAGCGGAAAGGAACTCAAGGTATTATTCAGATTGAAAATCCTAATTTGGTGAAAGCAAAGAATTTGAAAGCTAAAGATGTTGATGTAAGTTTCAGAATCATTGTTGTTCTATGTTTTTTGTGATCAAATTAAATTGAGAAGTAAAGTTGTTAGATGGTGTTTTCAGATGGGGAAAACAACGGAGCTTTCAAGGCGGGAAAGGTTAGTGAATGGGACTTTGCGCATCCTCTATTGAAGAAGGAACTCATTTTTGAGATGTAGAAAAAACTATTACCCTGTTATGGTCCTGCCAAAACAGGATATAATATCTTGCTTTTAGGATTCGATCTTTGGAATCTAGGTTGTACCTGAAGAAATTTTGTTTTACTCTGCGTGGTTCAATTTGTTTGCAGGGAGGAGATAGAGAAACAAAGGGCTCATGAGCGATATATGAAGCTGCAAGAACAAGGGAAAACAGATCAAGCTAGGAAAGACTTAGGTAAGAGATCACATTTTCTTGGGGCACTAATGTGAATATTATGTTTTTGAACATGGGTTGAAGATAATTATGGATACTTCAACCAATATTATTCTCTTTAACTATATTTACAGCTCATTCTCTTTAGATAGCAATACATGCTCATGTGAGATGGGCATGGCTTTGGTTGAAGGAAATTTCTTTCCTTCCCCTATTATTTCCAGACCACATTTTTCTCCATCTAAGTTTCACGATCCATTCTTCATGCAGAACGTTTAAGTCTCATACGCCAGCAAAGGGAAGAAGCTGCTAGAAAGCGAGAAGAAGAAAAGGCTGGTAAGACACAGTGACCCTTGGAGAAACTGCTTTTTCCTCCATTTTTTTTTTAATTTTCTTGTAAATGATAAAAACTGTGTTTTTCAGCCAAGGAGCAGAAGAAAGCAGAAACTCGGAAATAACCATTCGAGGAATATTTCAACAATTAGTGCCCACCATAATATGGTAGAAAGAACTTGCTAGTCGGATTATAATTTGTCCTTTGTGTGCCGACAAAAATTTCTTGTCTGAGTTTCTCAGTAGACCATGTTATCTGTCTTTGAGATGCGAATAGATTATTTTCATGCTTTTTAGAAGGTTGAACTTAATTTGTACACGTAATATTTTGTATTGTGTTTGAACAGTTACGAGGAGCATTTGATGCTATTTTGAACTCCACTTTTTCAACCATAAATTGATCGATTTTGACTCCTAGTCTTTTTAGTCGATCCTTTTTGTCAAACCTCCCCGTCAATCAGGATTCTTTTAACAAGGTTGATTTACAAGGTTATGAACAATCATTATTCTTATTACAATGTAAATATTTATTTTTTATATAAATAATGCTTTAAAAAAAAATAATGAAATATACCTCATTATTTAATACTGAAATTGATGGAACAAATCCATGTACATGGTTAATGAACATTATCACGTTGACCATGCCGAACATGAAAGCCAATCAAATATTTCGAACAAGGTGTATTTTGTCTTTTTCCGAACATTTTTCTTAACTATGTGTACTTGTTCTTTAGTTATTTCCGCAACAATGTTAAATTCTATAAACTAACTATAAATAATAGCTTAAATTTATGGGTGATTATTTTCAGTTTGATTTAATTTTTATCTATAAAAATAACCAAATTAAAATTTTATAAAATATTAAAAAAACCAAAATCAAATAGAAACTAGTTTTACTCTACCAGTTTTGATTTGGTTCAATACAGTTTGATTCAGTTTAGTTTTGGTTTAGTTATTTTATATTAAAAATTATATTTATTTCTTAACTAAACCGGCTTGGTTCGGTTTGATTTTTTGATTATAGACTTATGAAACTGAAACCAAACCGAATCGAATTTTTTTAAATATTCTATTTGGTTTAATTGATTTTTTTTTTTATGGTTTGGTTTTTTTGATTATTTGTTTATGGTTTTCTCGGTTTAATCAATTCATCCGGTTTTTATTACTTACCCCACTTAAACTCATATTATAATAAGAAAAAAATGAAAGTTAAGCCAAAATAGAAAATAAAGCCTAACTATTCAGACTAGATCATAAATAATATAAGTTTAGAGCAATTTTATGATTGCAATTCCAATATTAAGCTTCCAGTTTTTTTAGGAGTATTATCCTTTAGTATTTTCTTTATATAAAGATAATACTTCTTCAAATACAGACCATTGATTGACTGAAAAGAGGACTCCCTATCTTGGTTTGGTTAATGATAAGTATCTCATTTGAGAACTTTGATATCCTTATAATTAGGAGATTATAAGCTATATTTTAGATATTATGTTCAATTAGGAGTATGACCTTACATATCATATCACCTACTGAGAATTTCTTTGATATTTTATGCTTTTCTTTTACCTTTTTATTATATGATAGTAAACAATTCAATGTTCAAAGTCTTACCTTATTGAGGTCTTTTCACTTAGCTAGCTTGATTAATTGATAATCTAAGTTGTCTATGTTAAATTATGTAAATTTTTTAAGTGATAGTACTCTAAACTCTATAGGTAGTTAACGTCTTAGCTATATGTTAAAATAAATGGTAAGGTTTATAAAGTAGTCTTAGATGTCTATAACACTTCTAATAAAACATAATATCAAGGTTTATGATTGTTTCCAAACAATTTATATATAGTGAGGATTAAAGGCTTAGTCAATTTACTTGCATATTGACTTGGGCATACTAAATAGTATAGTGAAGTATTTTGAATCTATATTTCTATGTGAATTGCTCACAGTCTTTTTATTAAATCCTGATTTTTAGTTAATAGTAATAATGTACTACTGTTCAAATCTATAAATTACATACTCCTTAATGAATTTAATCATTATTTTTAATTAATCAATCAACAAGAAATAACTTCAACTTACTTGATGAAGTAATTCGTGGCTATGAAGAAGTAGTTACACCGTTTTGATGTTGGAGAATGTATCTTGCCAATGATATCCATAAGACAACCTTTTAATAGCCATGGTTTAACAATTACATTCAATTCACTAGAATATACATGTTAAATTAGACCAAACTATTGATGTTTTTAACATCATGTTATATAATTAATGCAATCATTAATTATGCAAGACTTATGAAAATCATGGTTTATAAGAAGCCAACTCATCTTAACACTAAATTAGTGAGTTATATAAAACCATTCATGAACTTCAAACATGACCAGCAAGACTTACTTTAATCATAATTATTTAGGAAGAATTCAAGTTTTATATCTCTTATATGGTACATATATTAGGAGTACATAATTAACTACTTTTATTTTGAAACATCTTGAAACTTTTTCTAAAAGATCTTATATTTTCTTTTAAAAAAAAAATTCTCCATCAAATCTTTATGTGGATCAAAACCACTAGTTTCATTAAGACCATCTCTTCTATCTAATAGAAAATTTCAGCAATAATTTTGTTATTATTGTTGTCTTGTGTATTTTTTGTCATGAAATTTTCACAGTATTTTATTTTTTTTTAATTTTTTTTCATGAAACATTTGTTGGATATTAACTATAGTTGAATGATGAATAATTTTAACAAGGATAATACCATATGTATTGAAAGTCATCTTATATCCTAATTCATGTTAAGCCAAGTTGTTGGCATCTATATTGTTTCCTCTAATAAAAAAAAAACATAAAATCTTTTAATAAAATATATATATAGAGCTAGAGTTGAATGTTCATATTTGAAAGTTGTTCAATAATGAAGTATTACCTCATTTTTTCAAGAAACAAATATAAAAAAAAACATTAATTGATGCCCAAATGTAGTATTTTCATAAATAGAAAAAAATATTTCTTTATTTTTTCATGACAAAACTTGAATAAATTTTTTTATTAAAAACATGCTTCTCTACCAGTTTTCCATCTTAATATTTTTTTGGACAAAATTAACCTTTCAATTTTTATTTAATTATAATTATATCACGTCTATAGATTATCGCTTTTTTTTTTTTTTATTACAGCCATTGTTCTCCTTTTTTTGTTCTACACCCACCATTTGTCATAAAAAACACTCAGTAATAATGACTCCACCACCAAACTTTTAGCAACACAAATAAATTTTCTTGAGAAAATAGATAATACTAAAAAAAAAGTAGAATCTATTACGGAATGGGTTGCTAAGCATAAACTTAACACTATTTGTAAGTAATTTTCTTGTGACACTTGCTCAGTTAAATTAAATTGATTATATTTTTAATTACGAAAGGGTTGTGAGGCATAATCTTTTATAAACACTTGCTTAGTTATAGCTACAAGGTTTATAGTTTTAAACATACTAAATACAGGGCAAAACTTTCTATAATTTCTTTCAGGTTTGGACTATTTTAACTAAATCAACAACATAACCTTTGATTTTATCCTGTATAAATGTTTATAAAAATAATTTTCCATCTCTTTCAACTGTTAATCAATTTGGGTGATAGTATGGAGAATAAGCAAAAAATTATTTTAGTTAATGATAAACCGAATAAACTTAGTTTGACACAAAGGTTGGCTAAATCATGGCTATATTGATCAATATAATGAACTTGGTAATGTGTTCATTGATTCATTATCTTTCCTAGAAAATTACTTGAAATCTACAATTTATATTCCTTTAGGATTCACGTGTAGTCTATCTTAAAAAAAATTCTTTTTAATTTTTTTTTAGTGTTATGTTTTAATTATATTAAAATTGTTTCTTGTTTTCTTCTAATAGTGTGATAAGGGTTTATAATTTGATGTCGAGTTTTAATAAAAGAGGTCCTTTTAAATTTCTTTTAATGTTTTATATTGCATTAGATTAGAGTTCTTTTCTTTTGATCATTTTCTTGATTTTGTGATGTCATAACCCAATTTTTGGTTATTCTTTAAAAAATCAATTTTTTTTCAAAACAAAAACTAAAAAATAAAATAATAGCAGGCAACGTGGAGAAAACATATTGGGAAATCAAGCTGCAATTTAGAGGAAATTCAAGGCCTAATTGTACCTCATTGTGCTTAAAAATGAAAAAAAAATACAAATTCAAGGTCAAATTAAATGATTATTTGACAAATTTGTATAAAAATTAAGTCCATGGACATAATTAAATTTTTAATGGGCCAATTTGATTTAATCATGGGCCAAATTAAATTTTAATTATGTTCAAGAATTAATTTGGGTCCAATTAAAGGATTTAATTAAGTGTAAGGACTTAATTATACTTTAAACTGGGTCAAATTAATTTTATTTGGGGCTTAATTGGTGAAACATTAAGTTTGAGAGCCTAATTTGAGCTTAATTGAGAAGATTGGAATTTTAAAAGATCAAATTTAACTTTTACCATGTTAATTGATTGAAATTAGAGGCTAAATTGTAAGAAAATTGAATTTTTTAGGTCAATTAGGAGCTAAATTGAAAAAATTCGCATCCAAGAACCAATCTATAAAAGACGCCAAAATTAAGGGGCTTCATTGACAAAAAACGACGGTGAAATTAAAAAAATTGGAAATTTAATGGTCAATTAGGGGTTTAATTGACAAAATCTAATATCAAGGACCATATTGTAAACTACGCGTAACTTCAAGGTCCAATTGAAGTTCTTCAAAGGCCTAATTGCATTAAATCAAAAATTTAGGAGGACTGAATTGAAAATCATTAAAAATCCCTAATTAATCCAAAATGATGCTATTTTGAAAAAAAAAAAACCGGACGACGCGTCTTGCAACACTGTTCTCTGTCTTCCCTACTTTTGCTTGAAAATACTGCCCGAGTGGCTACTTTTCAGATGCATTTAATGCTTCATTGCTCCGTAAAATCTAAAAAAAAAATGCACAAGAATGATCTCGTGTAGTTGCTTTGCAATGCCGACTGAACAATTCAGTCTGAATGGTGATGAGATAGCGTTGGCGCCGGTCTAAAATAGCCAACTCAGGTAGCCTTTTTTGCAAATTGAACAACTCATGAGGCACAAATTGAGCCAACGGATAGGATGCTTCCTAACAGAATCAAGGGCTGAGTTTTTTTCCCTGTGTAGATGAAATTACCCTCTTCCACCGGCTATAAATAGAGGCAAAGTTAATTGCATGAGGGAGGAGAAAATTGGGTCCAAAAATTAAAAAAAAATCAGCCTCCTTCGCAGTTTTTTTTTTTCTGTAGCAAGTCTCTGTCTCTACACTCTCTCTCCTCCGTGTTCTCAGTGAATCCAAGCCACGCTGCCACCAAAGCAAGTCTCTGTCTCTACACTCTCTCTCCACCGTGTTCTCAGCGAATCCAAGCCACGCTGCCACCAACTCGTTTTCCACCCTCTCCACCACACTTATCCCTCCCCATCGAAAGCTCCTTCTTTTTCCTCCATGACGGCAGCAGCCAATCAACACCACCATTTTCGTGTTCTTCCTTCTCCAGTATTGGCAGCAGCAGCACCGACTCCTCCACAAACACCTCCACCAGCTCCAGGGAGCCTACCTAGGCCACCTCCAACCTCACCCCAGGCTAGTGACATCAACTTCTTCTCCTCCGCAAGGTTGCCTCCCGCTTTGCTCCGCCATCAGCAACTGTGAAGTTGCATGCAAAACGTGAACTTACTGTTCACGTTCTGCAATTAATATATAATATAATATTATATATATATTTAAAAAAAAACAAAAAAAATTCAATTTTTTTTTGAAAATCCTTTAAATTTTTTTGTAATTTTCTTAAATATTTTTCTATTAATTTTGCATAATATCGGATTGTATATTTACACTGTAAAATACAAATCCGGTATTAAAATACTCGGTTTTCTCTAAAATATTCCAAAATATTTCAAAATTTTCAAAAAAAATCTCAAATTTTTTTTAAATCAATTTCCATTTTTAAAAATTATTTTCATGCATACAACTAAATCCTAAAAAATTTTCCAAGCATGTTTTCATTAAAAATTACACATTTTTCATGTTTTGAAAACCCAAAAATGGATATCATAAACAATTTATAATCATCCATTAAGGTTTGAATAAAATATCAAAAATATTTTTTTAATTTTTTCTTAAGATCAGATGTAGACTTTAATATTTGTGGGTGTAAAATTACACGATAAAGTGTACCCTTAGGTATTAAAGATACAAAGTATAAATAAATGTAATGCTAAAATTTAGAATGGTTAGGATGTAACCTAATAAGGGAGAGACTCTCTCATGAAGAGAAATCTGCCTTAAACCTTATATAAGACCAATAAATAGAAACCCAACCTAAAAAACAATCAAATAACAATGCAGCTTACCTTAAGTAGAGTGCACTGGGGGTGATGCGTCTTCCTCTTGCACAACCAGTCCCTTACTCAGACTCTCGCAGACCATAGGTTTCTAGTGACCACAATACTATGTGGTGACTTCTAAGAATTAATCATAATTTTTCCAACACTCAACACCCCATAACAAGAGGCACGACAGAAAGCCTCCGCCGTTGCCATACAATGTTGTCCCCATGACATGTGAAATGGGTTGTCTTTACTTAATTGTTTTGCGATGAAAGGTGTTTATGACTTAGTATTTTTGCAGAGGTTATTGCCTATAATTAGTGGAAACCAAATATAAAACCCAATATCAAGATTATTCATGATAGGCAAAGTTTCTTGCAAAAAGATGTTCAGTTATTGTAAAAGCTTATTATTCTCGTGACATTATCTAAATATCCAATAAATCATGTCCCTCTTAATGGCTTTTTTTTTAACCCATTTCGCTAGTATTTTCTTATAACAATCAACATTATTAATGGGAGTATAAATACTTGATTCTTACTAACATCTTCCTTGTATTCCATTACATTATTTCCAAAAGCAAGTTTATACACTATTGCACAATTATAACTGCAACATACATAGTTTTAAATATATTAAATGCAAGACATAATTTTCTATAGCCTCTCTTAGGTTTTGACTATTTTAGCTTAATCAATAACATGGCCTTTAATTTGATCCTATATAAGTGCTTATAAAAATACTCTTCCATCTTTTTCAACTATTATTTAAGTTGGGTAATATTATGGAGAATTAACAGAAAATTATTTTGGTTAATGATAAACATATCAACCTTACTTTGACATAAAGGTTGGATATATCATGACTATATTGATTAGTGAACTTGGTGATGTGTTCCCTCAATAATTTGTTATCTTTTCTAGAAAATTACTTGAAATCTACAATCTTTATTCCTTTAAAGTTTACATGTAGTCTATCAACTTATTGGAAGTATGGATAATTGTAAACAAGTCTTATTATCTATCCTACCTTTAACTCCATTTCTTTTAAGTTTTAGGTTAGTTTAGCTCTGTTTATCCCTCCTCTTTATTGTTAATCAACATTAGGGATTTGTTGCTGTGCAAGAGAATTGAGATTTCTCTTGTTATAACATAACCTTTGAGGCACAAGTTTAAACAATAACAAGTTATGGTATGGAATAAAAGTACTATGAATCCAAGTAATTAACTTATAATTATTTATATATTTAGGGAGTGGTTAGCGTGGTAATTACTATCATGCCAAGGTTAGGATGTATTTGTTATTTTGTTTGATATGCTTGGAAATACCTTTATGTGTTAGGTATACTCATTCTAAACACTCATATTAGAATGCTTATTATTACTAAATTCTCTAGGATATGCCTCCTCAAGTGTATAGATCCATACATTATTATGCATATTCTGACAAAGCTTGTTCTGCATCTTATTTAACTAATCAAATATAACTTATATAGTTTGATTGACCATTATGATATTGTTTGTAGTAGGTCGTGTTTGTTGTTTTCTCCATCTTTATACTGAGAACTCTTATATTAATATTTGAGATATTTACAAGCTAATAATAAAAAGTCCTTTCAGTAGCAACTATAGTTGATTGACTAGGATTTATTATAGTTACTCATGAACATCGTATAACGCCATCTAATCCATAAACATGGTATATATATGGCTCTATAAGGGGTATTAATGCGCTAATATATCCGTTTATAGTTGGTGGTGATGAATCCATTGAAATCAATGGAAATGTAAGAGGCTACATGAAGATATTACAAATGTATCTAGATTTAGTTTTTTGTTGTGATAGTGAGTTAGACAATGAAGATCTATCTTTAGGTGCATATATAAAATTGGTTAGTTCATTGGAAAATAAGAGAAAAGACAGGTTATCAAGCTTTTTATGATTAATAAATTGGTTTGTCTCTATTGCATGTACTAACTATTTGTCTAGTACAATAGTAACAAGTTTACTTATGTGTTTTTAGACATGTTTTAATGACTTCTAGAATAAATATTGAATCAAAAGAAATTGTGGATGTTATATAAAGAACAACGGTGTAAAAAAAAGGGGTTTTAAAAAGAAAGATTATAATAATCTAAATATAACAGAAAACAATAAATAAAAATAAAATCAAAGAAAGCAACAAAACCATCTTGGGGAAAATATTGATAAAATTATAGAAGTGAATATAAAAGATTGATCACCATTTATAATAGTATCTAGTCCTATTCATATTGTTATAGGAGTTTGAATCCTAGTTATATAGGTAATCATGATCCTATATGAATATTGATAAAAATATTTATTAATTCATAATATAAACCAAACTCCTTTTTTATTGATACACATGAATCCAAGTTAATTTAAAATTTTTAATTAGTTCTTATGTTGAAGAATACCACTTTGAATAGAAATTATATCTTCTAGTTATTTATACTTGTTCAAACACTATTGTCATCAATTATAACTTTTAGTTGTTTGATCGACAATTTTTTCATGCCTACTATTTAATTAGAATTCTTTCATCGCGACTGATTTCATTCTACTCGATAAATTTTAACTCCTTTCCTCTATTTTTTTTTTTTTATTTATGTGGGGTGTCCGGGCCAGCTTGCGCACCATAACTAATCCCCACGGCTCACTGAATACCCTGCAAACCCAATAGATATGTAAGGCACCGTGAGGGTGACAGGCGTGCACCAAATCTATTTTGTTGTAAATAATCCTTGTTGGAAGACACATGAACGCTTATTTTTGATGTAAACACAATGCTCCAAGTCATATCTAGAAAAAAAGTGGATTTAGATTTGACATGAATCATACCAACCACCGATCAAGATTGTAACCCAATCCAATAAACTAAAGAAACAGACAAGATTTTGATTGCGAAGTGTTAGATCACTTGCCCAGTAAACACAAACAAATCATTAAATCATCAGTTCTAGCTATCGTAACATTTAGAGACCTTGCCAAGCTTCTACTACATGGCTGCTCGCTGCCTCAGCAGCTTAAAAAATCAACCCTGATAAAATATCGTCAACAAGCAAGGAAAACAAAGAGAAAGAAGCAGGAAAGTCGAAAGACTTCCCTGGTCGGCAGCATTCTTTTAGAACCAAACAAATCTAAACCAACAGCAGCAGCACTTTGAGCAATTAACTTCTTAACACAAAGCAATACTTGCAACTCAACCGTAGATCATCTTCCCAATCAGTGCAAGAAAAAGAAATCTAAAATTTTGAAAATATACTTTCCATTTAGCAAACAAAAATTAACACAAAGCAGCTTCGCCATGCGAAGGACCCAGTAAAGAAAACTGCAAAAAGATTCTAACTTCCATTTCCTCTCACTTCTCCTTTCCTTTTCATCATTGACCCACCAATCCAAAACTGATATTAAAGCAACCCAATCGATTTAAAGACATAGATATATGGTAGAGAGTCAAAAGAAAAGAAAACCAACCTCTGTTCATGAGGAACCAAGGGACACCAAAGACGAGTGATGATGGCCATGCCAGCTATGACATGCTTTGTGTCCCCACTATGCAAGTGCGATTTACTCTTGACTTGAATCCTTCGCTGTTGGCTTTTTTTTTTTTTTTGCCTCGCTTCCCATTTTCTTCACTTGCTAAAACAAAAGGACAAGCTTCCTCTGCTAAACACCATGCCAAGCTTCTAATTTCTCTGCATTTTATCAACAAGAAGAAAGTGGGTACGTGTAAAATCATTACGGATACTTGACAAGATTTTTTATTTCAAGGAGAAATAAGTTTTAATTATCATAAAAGAAGAAATTGAACGAGAACCATGTAGGAAACGAGCGTACTAGATACTTCCTCTTTCCTTCTCCACCCCTATTTGGTCTACCAGGTATCCTGGAGCTAAGCCTTCTTTTTCCCGCGAACTGCGCTGTACAATCTTCTGTCATGCGCCTTATGCCGAGTTCACCTCGTGTCCAATCATAGTTACAAGGCCACATTAAAAAGAGTACATGGGCGGGAGGTCTCTATCTCTCACAAGGACAGGTGGCAAATCACTAAAGATAAGACCACCACTAGACAACCGACAACAAAAGAAAGCACAAACATAAGTAGCCACTTGTTTGTAGCAGCCATCCATAGCTTTACCATGTCAGATCCCCAAAACCTACCTTCTTCTTCTGCTTCTTCTTCATCTAATAAAAACCCCACCGAAATTAAACCCGGCAACGGCAATTACGCGGGTCAAAAGGTCCATTTCCCGAACCCACCTGAGACAACAAATCCGGACCCTGCAACACTGAGGGAACAATGGAGGTTTGCTATTAGGCAGTACAGCAAATGGTATTCTCACGCTTGGGGCACTGCTATTCTGGCTGGTGTTTCGTTTTTCGCGCTTGGCTGGATCATCAAGGGATCCAATCCTTTACCCTCTTCAAGGACTGATGATTCCTCTTCTTCGCCTTCTAATGATGCTAAAGAAAAAGCAACCCGATAATTGGTGAGTTTTAATTTATTTTTAATATATTCATGTTTTATGGTTTGACTTTTGATCTGGGTTCCAAGATTTTTTTGGTGTTGGTGATGAATGCATCTTTAATGAATTTTGATTAATTCTAGGGAAATCAAGAATAATTAAGTAATCAATAGCTTCGAGGTATAGAAATGGAATGATCAATTTTGTGCTTAATCAAGGTTCGATCGAACATTCTGATGAAATAATGTCTCTCATTGCTCAACAATTATATAGAGCAACAGCTGATTGCTTCAGAGAGTTATCTTATAGGCTTGAATCATGGATGTGACCTGGTTTATAGGGTGGTGTTGAAAGCTGCTCTGTGAACTTTGATCAAGTTGATGGAGTTTGGTGAGGGGGTCAACTCCTGCCAAATAACTAATGACACTGTGTTCTATAGGCGTAATGCTATCATATATAGACTTCTTACTTGTGTCTCTGTAACCTTTGGACTCAAATATGGCTTCAGTGGCGGGTTGTGAAGCTTCCTATCCCATTTTTTTGATTCTACAAGAGTTTTGTATTCCATGTGAACTGCGATTTGGTTTTTCCTTGAAGACTATATTATGTTCCATTTTGAATTATCGTTATGGAATCTTCTTTTCAAAGGTGGAATCATCATGTTGTTGGTCTTATACATTGGATAGTTGTTTAAAAACAATGAAGCACCACCATGGAGCAACAATTGTGCTACCTGCTAAATATTTTTTATGCTATTATGTGTAGTGGTAGTTCTTCATTCATAGAATTATATTCTTCCCATTGGTTTACATGGTACCGGGACTGTAATTGCTTCAGTCATCTATCATTCATTCCTTCGTTATGTTTACTCTGAGATCTGGGTTTTACCCAAAGCTGTGACAGGATAAAATTTATTCAAGTTATCTTGGGGTTCCTTCTCTTCACTCAATGGGTTACTGATTCATGATTGAACCATGTTTTGCAGATGCAATAGAATAATGGGGGATCAGCCTCTGTTTTGGAAGGTTTTTACAACCGAGGTTCTTACTGGTTTTTATGTACAGTTCGTACAAGTTTTGTGACTTACCTTTTGTGTTCAGGTATCAGCCATTGTATCGGCAGGTACTTACAACCAAGGTTCTTACTGGTTTTTATGTACAGTTACAAGTTTTGTGACTTACTTTGTGTTCAAGTAATAACGGGATTTGTAAGCTAACCATGTGGATGTCGCTGGGCTCTTAATTTGGATACTCGCCTGCATTTTCTCTAATCCGTACAATTGACTCTGAATCCCCTTATTGAATGTTTGATCAAGGAGGGGGAGAGAGAGGATCGAAGTTGAAAGTGTTCTCTCGGCTTGATTTGTTATTTTGTTTTTTATTTGCAAGGAAATTAAATGGAGCAATGTTCAGAGGATTATTGTGTTATGCTAGTTTTAAGTGCCTGATATAACTACATTCAATTTAATTATTTCATATACTAATATTTACAGAACAAAATCGACAGCTTGGAATGTATCGAAGTCTCGCATATTGTGTAGAATGCAGATACATGTGATGCATCGAGTAGAGTCTCGAAACATGAAATTTCGGCTTTGGGCTTTATTATTTCGTGCTCCGTCCAAGCCAGTCTCCACTCGTTTAAGACCCAGACAACCAAACTTAGAATTCATAATTTAACTGATTAAGAGAACAGCAAATAAGCGACTGTTTGGTTTTGAAGATCCAAAATGGGCTAACCATTCATCTCTCGTTCTTGAGACATGGTAACATTTAACAGTTGAATATTTTTTGTCAACGTAGCATATTGTCAAATGGTCAGCTAAACCTGTATGCTATGAACAGGGAATGGAATCCCAAAGACGATAATCTGTAGACCGGGTCTTCAATATTATTCTGAGAAAATCTTGAAACATTTCAAAACTTAACAATGCTCAAGATGAGCAACATCCAGCCTTTTTCTCAGCCGAGACATCATCTCTGCTGCCAACATTAATTGTCTGTCCTTTGGGCAAATATGTTCCGTCACATCCAACGTCAAGAGCCTTCCTGCTTACAACACGGTAAATCTGGGTCAGCACCTCTGTGAAAGCATTTTCAACATTCATTTGATTCGAGGGCAGAAGTCTCCATGAAAAATGTGTTCTCTCTTTTAGGAAAACCCTTTGCATCTTCAGAGGCAACTGCTCGGAGGTGACGCTGGTCTGCTTTGTTTCCTACGAGCATGATCGCATTGTTGGCATCAGCGTGATCCCGAAGCTCCTTCAACCATCGGTATCTTTCGACCACAAAAAAAAAAAAAAAAAAAAAAAGAGATAAATTTGAAGTGTCCCGGTAACTTTCGACCACAATAAATAAATAAATAAATAAAAGAGATAAATTTGAAGTGTCTTTTTGATTTCTAGCATAGTAAAAAAAAAATGATAAAAAAATAATATAGTGCAATGAAGAGAGAGGAGACGGACAAAAAAAGGGCAAGATAGGCTGGACCTTTAACATGGGCAACACATTTGCCATGAATTAATTCATGTCCTGCCACTGCTGTTTTTTATTTTACCGTAAAGGGAAAGATGGGCTGGACCTCTAGCCCAACTCACATTTACATACAATAAAAAAAAAGAGAAATCATTAGGAATTTACTTGACCCAACCCAAATAAGCTAACCTTAGGTCATGGGCCCAACCAGCCAGCTCTTAGACTAAGAGTGTATTTATCTAATACACCTTAATGCCTTTCCCTTTATTTTTAATTTGTCTTTACTTTAGTACTTAGCCAAACAAAACTTTAGAAAAAAATACTAAAAAAGTTTGAAAAATCTCTAGGACCATTTTAAAATTATATTTTGGTTAGTCACATATTTTCTTGATATTTTTGCCAAATATTTAGTTGTATACTTACATTTAATATTTAAACCTGGTATTAAAAATATTTGATTTTTCTCTAAGATTTTGAAAAACTTCAATTTTTTAAAACTTTTTTATATCAAAAAACACAAAAATATGTTTTTCTTTGAAAAATCTAAAAATTTCTTATTTTAGAAAAATAAAAAAATATATTTTTCTTTAAGAATTTCAATTAATATTAGACTGTAGACTTACATGGTAAGATATGGACTTAAAATGAAAAATTCCTGATTTTCTCTAACAATTTAAAAAAAAATCCAAAAATTCCCTCATTTCAAAAACACATAAAATATGTATTTTTTTTTGTATAAGACCAAATTCTAAAGGTTTTCAAGCATATTGTTTAAAAAAGATAGTCATATTTTTATCATATTTTTAAAATACAAAATCAATATCATAACTTGTTTATAATTATCCATTAGAATTTGGTCAAAATATCAAAAATTCTACACAATTATTTCGTTATTTGAAGTGTTAGGATTTATATATAAACTTTAATATTTATGGATATAAAATTACACTATAAAGTATAATCTCAGGTGTTAAAGATACAAAATATGAGATAAATACAATTATAAATTTAGGGCCTTGAAACAGTTATGATCTAACCTTATAAGATAAGAGACTTTTTCATGAAGATAGATTTTTCTTGAGCTTTAGATATGATCAATGGATAGAAACTTGACTTGAAATAATAGTAAATCAATAATATAGCTTACCTTAGGTACGGTACATTGAGGGTGATAAGTTTTTCCCTTGCATAACTAATCTTTTTACCCAAACTCTCACAAACCATAGGTTTTCTATTGACTATGATACTAGATGATGATTCCCTCTAATCATAACTTTATGATTAAACTCAAAACTTCATTCACTTTTAGAAGGCAGCTTTGTCATTCAATGTTGTGCACATTATGACAATGATAGTACAACTTTACTAGACTAGAAGGATATAGATATAGTAAATGATACATCTATACATTTAAATTTAAATTTTAAAGTAATATTAATTATATTTTCCAGTTTTACATTAATAAGCATAACTTATAATATAATTGTTGGATCAGGTGGGGATTTTATAAGAGATTTTAAGAGGTATTTTTTTATATTGAGTTAAAATTTCATATTAATCAAAGCTCAGGAAGGTATCATGATACATGTCAGAAGGTGCTGTATGATTGTGTTATTTATCGCCTTTTGACTTGCGAACTAATTATTTGGAAAAGATTTTTTTCCTAATGATACAAGGATATTCAACAATTATTATTGCATGCCGAGAGAGATATCTCTTGTTTTGGTTATTTAAAGAACTTCTCTTAATGTATAAAAAACTAACCAATCTTCGTGGCATCTTTCATACTTCTTATTCGCGATTCTTTATAATCATCAGATAGGGGTTTGATTATTGTAGTCTTGGTGCCTTGATACAAGTTATTATTATATCAAGCTTAATTCAAAAACTTGAATTTAGCTTTTGTTAGGATATGTGATCAATCTTGCCTGTGAGTTTTTAGATTTTTATATCCTTGAGATTCACATTAGTTGGTATTATTTCATTATTGTCGTTATCTAAAGCCTAGTTATGGTAAAAGTAAAAAAAGGATGATTATTTGAGATTTGGTTGTTTATGATTTATATAAAAAAATAAAAAGAATAAAATTGGAAAATTAGGTTAATATGTTTTTTTGTCAACATTTAATCAAGGTGATGATTCGAAATCAAATCTTTTTTAGGAAAGGGTAAATGATGCAAATCAATGAACATTATCAAAAGATCCATTATAAGTACTAATTAGGCCCATTGTAAAGTCTAAAACTAAGAGGATCAAAGATAAATTGATTGGGTTGATTTTAAATATTTGGGTTGATAAGTTACAAATATGTTATCCTAGATCATCATGTACTTTTTGGGATATATCTCGAGATAGAAGTAAAATTTCATTGAAATTCTAGTTGGGTTAGAAACTAGACATTTTAAACTTTCCTCTATGTATGATAAGCCTATTAATTCATTTAAATAAGAGAGAACATGTTTAAAGTTAGGCTAGAAGTTGTTGTAAAAGTTTTGTTATTTGTTTCTTAATGATTTGTGGACTTCTTATTTAGCAACGATTCATTTTCTATTAAAGAAGTATATGTGGTAGTAATTGAAATTATTTTGGCTAGGGTTTTCATGTCATCAACTTATGTTTCCTTTTGTTTTGTGGATTTTTTCATTGACAAAGTTTCCCTAATTCGAGAACGTTAGAGGTGATTTTGAGATTATTTTTTATAATATATAATTTTATGTTAACATATATAATTTTTTATTCGACTGTTGGATTTAGGTTGATAGTTTATCAAAGATTTTCAAAGATCTTGTTTTATATTAGGTTAAAATTTTAAGTCAATCGAACATTAAGAAAGCCTCGTAATAAGATCTACAAGTTATTATGTAAGAATTGTATTAGTTTTCTAGTTAATTTAGGATTCTTTTTTGTATTTTATTTAGAGCCCTTTTGTTAGTTTTCCAATATCATTTAAGACATTTTTACCTAGTATAAACAAGTTATTTAGCTTGTAAATAATTTTTTTTGAACTTTGATTTCAATAATTATTATTGTGAGTTGGGAGAGATTTGTTTTATTTTGGTTCTTCAAAGTATTTCTCTTGACTTATCAAATAATTAACTAATCTTCAAGATATTTTTTATATTTCTTGTTCATATAATTCTCTATAATTATTGAGTGGGGGTCTAGTTATTATGCTTTTGGTGACTTAGTGCACAAGCTCTTTGTTCTTTAATATGTATAAGTTCAACAAGCAATAAATATAAATGTTATTAACTAATATTAATTTCACGTAAATTCATTTTTTTTTCAAAATTTCAATTTGATCATAAAATTGACAAAAAATAATTGAAACTCATTAAATTACCTATTATTTTTTCAATTCTAACACAACTAAGTTATAAATTACACTCAATCTCATTAAATGACAAATTAAAACTATTTTATCTAAATTTCAAAAAGACCTTAAAATATAAATTCTACATTAATACACTAAAGTTTGAATTATACAATAAGTGAAATACTTAAATTTATAAGTGAATTTCAATAGATTAACATAAAACATAAATAGATGATTTTAGACTAACGAGTTCAAGTTTGGACTATCCATCTTGTTGATTATGAAAGATCTAGTGCTAAGATGATAGAACTCCACCGATTGGTAATGGAAATGAGATTGCAGATGAATGGCACATGTGCTTCCTCTTATTGGCCCCACGACCCCGGTAATGACATGTCTCCTCCTCTTCTAGCGTCGCTATTTTAGATTAATTATATTTGAATTTGTAATAAATATTTAATTTTTATATTAATGTAATTTATTTTAATTATTTTCTACTTTTGTTTAATATATTTTTTTAATTTTTTAAATTATTACTAAAGGTGTTACCAATGAACTTAGTCTATTAGTATATTCTAGAGAATTGAAAAAAATTACTGCAAATGCCACTCCCGCTATTTAATGACTAGTGAAATTCCAAACAATTTTTTTATCAGTTATATGTCAAATTCACCTAGGAAATACCAACAAACAAAAAACATTCACTAATAGAATTACATATGGTTTTTATATCGGTGATATATTATACTTACCGATGAAAATACTAACGAAATAAAGTGAGTAATTTTTTTATGACGTGCTTTTGCCGCCAATAAATCCATAGGTAATTTTATTTTCAATGGACTCACCAACAAAACATAAATTACCAACGAGAGTTTTACCAATAAAGTATTTATGTCTTTAAGCTTGTCCATAAAACTCATGCCAATAGACTAAGAATATAAATACTAATTAAGAATTTCATTAGTAAATCTAAAAATTATTTAATGGATGAAAAGAAAAGAAACCAGGGGATGAAAGGTTCGGTCTTGGAAGAGGTGTTGCACTAGCGGGTTCTGGTGGTAGAATTAATGGAGGTTCCAGGAAGATAAAGAGAGATGGGGAGGTTTTCATATGAAAATGAAAGAAGATTTGTTGAGGTTGTGTTTGAAAGAGTTGTTGAGTATTATTTATTTTTATAAATCTTTGAAAGGATTTTTATCACTATTTTTATCAATGATTTGAAATATTAAAAATACTAATAAAAATTCTGACATAATTATTTTTAAATTTCATTACCATTTCAATCGAAAATTACTGATATAAATTCGTAAACCACAAAAGAATATTTTCCATTGGCATTTATTTTAAATTCGTAAACCACAAAAGAATATTTTCTATTGGCATTTATTTATTTTAACTTTCTAACAATCTAATAAGATAATATCCTTAATTGTTATTTTAGATCAAATTAACAACGTAATAATGTACTAAAACAATTGATTAGTTTTTTTTTTTGTTGAAAGACATCACAAGTGCTCATCGACAATTAATAAAACAATTAATTCAATATTTGGATTTTGAAATTCTTCTGATATAGCTCCCTCATTCTATTTTAACTATCATACATATCTTTCATCTTCATTATTTTCACTTGACCTCAAATTTAATAACTCTGTGCAATCCTTAGGGAAGTCGATGGTGAGAAGGAAGAATCAATTGAGCCACTGTCCATGGTGAGAAGGAAGAATCCACTTGAGCCACTATCCATGGTGAGAGTCTATTTCAATCCTATCATTAACTTAGAGGATCACCATAAGAATCTATCGCATTTAAATGGCTGGCAAAAATAAGGCCATTGCCAGACTAGATCGATATGACATCCAATGGGAACCTGGAAATTAATCAATGAATAATTTTTTATCCTTTTCTACATGTGTAGCTAGGTCCTACATTAGAGGCTAGTTGATGTGTAGCTAGGTCCTACATTAGAGGCTAGGTGATTCTCTTCTGATCCTATATGACGCCAGGGCTTCCTCCACATTGCATCTATCCTCGGCTCCTGTACTTTGCTTACAAGTCGTTAGTTTTCTTATAGCAAGCAAAAGATATGGCTCAAATTGGCAAGGAGGAGGTCAAGAAACCAATTCAATGCTCTGAAGTTAAGTTTTATGACGTCTACAGGAACGAAGCGTACCTCTTGCCGACGATTTCTCCTTGTAATGTTAAAAAAATTAAACTCGGTGACGGTACTTCTAGTTGGGAGAGTAAAGTAGGCTCCCGCAAGCTCGTTCACTTCGATGAAGGTTTGAACTCAGACTTCTTAAAGGAGGGAGACTCTCATTGACATTTTCAATCTTTTTTCCTTAAGATAATTATCTATTAATTACTTTGTTCCATAATTTTTTTTTTATAGCATTTGTTTTCCTTAAGCATACATATACTTTAACAAGCAGCGGCGTTGTTTTTTTAAAAGCCTGGACTTGAGGATTTCAAGGATGAAGTGGTAGAGATTCACCCTAAAGCCAAGAAAATCACCTACAAGGTGTTGGAAGGAAACATGATGCTTTTCTATCACAGCTTCCAGGCAACTCTTGAGGTCACTGAAGGCACCGCGAAATGGACTGTCGAATTTAAAAAGAAAAATCACTCATGCCCAGATCCTGATTATTACTTGCACCGTTTAGATTCCGTCAACAAGGATGTTAATGCTTACCTTCTTCCTATTAACTAGGAACAGCCCGACAGAACATGCCCTTTGTTTAAGTGAATTAATTTACCTAGTACGTACGTGGCACTGTGAAATAAACGCTTCAAATTAAAGGTGCATGTAATTCCCAGGCCCCAGTATATACTATAGAGCACTTTAGATCTTTGGATCCTTGGATGCCATCAGTTAGGCTGTTGATGCTTCCCTTCTACGAGGTGTGTAGCATGAAAAGATAAGCCTGGTACTTGTACAATAATTCAGGTGGCCATCCTGTGTGTAACTTTGCATGATCTAGTAATAACTTTGGTATCAAATGTGAGGCAAAGCCCAACATACTGGATATTGTCTGCTTTGAATCTTTTAGTCTATCTATTTTCGGGCTTCGATCTAGATCCCTCTCACAGTTTTGTTCCTAGCAGCCACACATGGCTCCAAAACACGTCCAACATATTAGCAACCAACACCGCTTATAAGGCCTCAGCTTTTGACACTCCCTTTCGATGTGGGATCTCATAATTCCCCCACCTGAAGACGAGCCATCCTCGGCTCTGATATCCAATGTAACGGCCCGACCCAACATACTGGATATAATCCGCTTTGGGCCTCCTAGTTCACCCATTTTAAGGTTTCGACCCAGCTCCCTCTCACAGTTTTGTTCCTAGCAGCCACGCATGGCTCCAAAACACGTCTAACATATTAGCAACTAGCACCGCTAATAAGGTCCTAGCTCTGGACAATCACTTTCAATGTGGGATCTCATAATCCCCCCACATGAAGACAAGTCGTCCTCGGCTCTGATACCAAATGTAACGGCCCGGCCTAACATGTTGGATATTGTCCGTTTTGGGCCTTCCAGTCCACTCATTTTCGGGCTTCTACTCAGGTCCCCCTCATGGTTTTGTTTCTGGCATCCACGCATGGCCCCAAAATACGTCCAACATATTAGCAACCAGCACTGCTTATAAGGTCCTAGCTCTGGATAATCACTTCCGATGTGGGATCTCACAATGACCCTCCCAAAGATTTTGATAAAATTATACGATGGTGTTGCATCTTAAAAGCTCCAGAGAGTTTGATGAATTTGTGTCGTTTGACATCATGTTTTTTATTGACTAATAGATACTCTGATGAACCTTTGATCATACTTTATATTCTTACTTGACTCACTTGCAAGTTAAATATTTTTAACACCCATTGTCACAATTGCTTTGATGTGCAAGTTGTACTTTCTATATTGTACTCATATAATGTTTTATATATTTTATTTGTCATTGTTGATTTTTTTTTTTAACCTTTAAAATAAGAAACCTTTGTGTTTAGTTTTATAGTTTGTGATATTATATGTTCTTTTGATAGATGGTTTTGCTTGACTTCATGAAATATATTAATTAACAAACATAGGTTGTAATTTTAGTTTCTTACAAAAATAGATAGATACATGACTTTATTTAATGCAACTAATTATGTTCATGAACTTGTTATGGTTAAACAAATACATGAAAGAATGACAATTCACAATTTTTTTATAACCTAATTTTTTACCATCCTTTTTATATATTTTTTGAAACTTAAAAAATCTCAAAAAATATTTTTTTGTCATTTTTAATTAATTTTTATTTGTTGAAATAATCAAAAACATATAAAAAAAAATATAGTTGATGTTGAAATTAGACCAATAATTTTTAATTAATTTAGACTATAATCGAGGTTTGAATTGAAGAGAAATAAGAAAAAAGGCTTAATTTTATTTAATTTGGCTAAGATCAAAAGAAATTTAAAGTTTAAGTATGAGTTCAAAATAAATAGTAAAGTTAAAAATCAATTGAGGGCTTAATTGAAGAAAAAAATCAAAATTAAAAGTTAAATATGTTATAATTACATAATTTTGTGAACCAATGATGAATTTGCAACACATGATTAAATATAAAGGTCTAAATTGATTCAATTGAAAGAACAAGATGATTTAGGGCAAACTAAATGAAATTGAAAATAAAATCAAATATCCAAAAACTACAAAGAAAACAAGGAAATTTTTGTCCAAATTTGTTATTTTAGTTCAATTCAATGAAGATAATTTAATTTAGTCCAAATTATTCATTGATTTCAGTCATGTTTGTTCCATTTGAGTCCAGTTGAATTATTTTGATTCAATTAGATTCCCAATTAATTATTCCAATTAAATCAAATATTTAATTCTAGATTCCAAAGATTTCAGTTGATTAAGCTGCAATTAAAAATCTAGAAATTCAATTCAAAAACCTCAGCACTAATCTCTAAATTCCTTAATCACATCCCAAATTTCAATTCAAATCTCCAGGAATCAAGTTCAAAAATCATTCAAAACATCATTAATATTAAGCCTATTCAAGAGTCCTCACAATGTCCTTAATGATCTCCATACCTTGATCAACATCACTAGGATAAGCTTTGTCACTATTGTCCTTTAGGGTGTGTTTAGTAGTGAGGTTACTGTTATGGTTGTGGTTTTAAAATTTTTTTATAAAAAGTACTTTTAGTTGAGGTTGATTTAAAAAAATATATGTTTAGTTAAAACTGTGGTTGAAATTGAAGTTAAACAAAAAATAGTTTAATATATTTGGTTAAAAAAATACATTTCATATTGAGGTTATAAAATAATTAAAAAATATATATTAATATTAATAATATATTTAAATATTGTAGATTTAAATACTATTATTACATCATGAAATAAATAATATTGATATCAAATATTTTTTATTATTCCATTAAACTAAATGCAATATCATCACATACGAAATCTATCCAACAATGACTATATTTTTTATAGTTTCTTAAGCACATAACAATAAAAACTGAATTAATTCACTCGTTATTAAGTGATCTCCTTCTAATTTTTTGAATAAAATATAATTAAAATAAACACAAAAACTGATTTTTTTTAACTAAGTCGGACTCGGCAAGAACATAATTGGAATTGCGATCAAATTCCACAAATATTACATCATCATACGATATCTTTCTAATATATGTAGTGTTATTAAATACTAGTTTTCGAGTAAAACTCAACTATTTAAAAAAAATTATAATTTCATTATGTACAAAATTCATTCAATAAGAATTATAGTTTTCATGATTTTTTGAGCGTACAATAAAATTAGGTACAATATTATTAAAAATAAAATTGAGATTACAATACGAGCTAATTTAATTTACTTTAAAAATCAATGCGAATAAAATTAATTAACTGCACTGGTTTTATTAAGAAAAAAAACTAAACTTTTCGGGGAACGGGGGAAGTGAATTAATTCACTCGGATTGGTTTTTCAAAAAAAAAATAATTTAAGTTTAGTAAACAGTATGAGTGAAAATTTACTGGCACTCTACAGTGGAGCCATGCTCCACTATATAGCTTCTTGCCCCACGAAAAACAGCATTTTGCTGCTTCTCTAAAACCTACAGTCTCATCTTGATTTTCAATGGGTCCTATCAGTAGGAAGCAATTTTTTTTTTTGTTACTAAATGATATTCAATATGGTTGCCGGTGAAATTCACCCGCAGCCAAATAGGCACTTAGTGAAATCAATCCCACTCTGATGTAATTTAATATAGAATATAACATAATGATACAAGGTTTTTTAATACTTAAAAACCCTGAAAAAAACACAATAAACTACGAAACAAAACTTAAAGTCTCAGTAAATCATGGATATTCAATAAACGGTGGTTAAAAACCTACAAATAGCACAAATAATTTGTCCTACTTGATTAATGGCTAAACTAGAAAATTAAAAATAAACCAGAAAACTGGAAATTAATTCTAGAAATATGAAAATTAGAAAGAAAGAAAAAATCATTTCAGAGGGTTTATGAAAAAAAAAAATGGAATGGCCTCTGACAGCTTTTGTGGCCTTATGATTTGCATCAACTGGATACTCAGACCAAAAACTATGAGTAGTATATGTTTTTACTTCGAAGTCTTTTCTTATGCTTTTGTGTATCAGTGTGATCCATGAACTCATTAGCTAGATAGCCAACATCATTGTTTTTCATCTTCAAGAATAAACAGCACTTCAATTATCTATCCGAGAAAAATAAATATATTTTTCTTTCTTTTTCCTTTTTATTTTAAGAAAAGATTCAAACATGATACCCTTTGAAAAAAGGGATATTAGTCCATATAAATAGAAATTCAAATATTCAAAACTAAGATGCTATTTAGCTAAGATCGAAACAGTAACTGCTAGGCTAAGTCATCCACACACATAATATAATCTAGAGATTAAAACTTCAGTGCCTAACATATTTTTTAGGTTGATAACCACTAGGCATCACGTGGGTCTGAACTACTACAAGCACAGTGTAAATTGGCCAGTGGTTTCTAAAACCTCTAGATGGATTGACCACGGACATGTGGGTTTCTTGCTCAATACATGAATATGCACTAACTAGCTAGATAAGGTCACGGAACTTGGGCTAGAACAGTCCCATCGAGCTCTCTGTTCTCACACCTAATTCCCCCATCATGGAAGCATGTAGTGTTGACCATGAATCAAACGCCAACTTGCAACGCATGTAGCATCTAGTTTTCAAGAACCCAAAAGCACAGCCTCTGAACACAAAACAGTCACCATGCTTTCCATGTCTTGTTTCTTTCTCCAATCACTTTAGATACCCAAACACCTGTAATCCACCGAAATATTCCAGCCTATGGACAGAAAGATTGGTTTTGTCATGCGCTTTAGTAGTCACTGTCATCATACGTGATGGTTCATGAAAACCACAGTGTTTTATGTGTTGTAAATGACGTAGATGAAGAATTTTGTGACAGAAGAGTGTTAATTGATACATCCAAGCCGCTTAGTCAAATCGAAGTAGTGATCGTATTAACACTGTTATCACCAGTGTGCACGTAAATCATCCGCAGTCCTCAACAAAAATGTTGACCTTCCCGTCATCAACTACTACTATCTTTCTTCTCTATGTCCATATTTTCGTGCTTCAAACGTTCAAATTCAACTGGATATTAATCATCGACGACAACAATACCTTTCCAATTTCGGGTCAGTTTTCCCTGACTCCTGCATGCAAGCTGTCCTTCTAATTAGGGCTATATATAGATATAGTCATATTTAAACCATTGGGATAAATGTGAATTGGGTACATTAACCCTAAAAACCTAGATTGGAGATGCAACATACATCTTGAACTTGAAAGAATGAATAAACACATTTTATAAATAGTAACATAAAACCACTTCAAATCCCAAGAGATTCCCTAGTAACTTAAGATTTTTCAGTGGTGAATATTCTTTGAAATACCATACTCAACAAAAGCCGGATTGCAATTATTAGAGAATCTATCTCAAATCAAATATATATAGAAGAAAATAAAGTAACATACAAGATAGTGAAATTATTGGGTTTTTCAAAATATATACCCCCAATGACAATAATAAATTTAAAATTTTTTGAGAGTTCCAAAGATCTCATTAGACGGATCTAAGATTGTTTAAAGTTTATATAAAGATTATCTAAAGATTAAATATTCTTTTTAAATATTCTTTTTAACTTTTAATATTTGCTTCAAAGTTAGCTTATCGCAAATCACAAATCGTCTAAATGTCTAACTCTAATAGTTAACTTTGAATATTTGCTTCAAAGTTAGCTTATCACAAATCATAAATCGTCTAAATGTCTAACTCTAATAGTAATTCAGATGAATAACCACTAAAAAATCTCTTGAACCCTTTAGGATAGAGAAATTGATATACCTTAGAATGTTAGTTTTTTTTTTTTGTGTTTAAGGTATTTATTGTACTTTTCTCACCCTCTTCTTTCTTAGAAAATAAAGCTATAACATTCTATTTAAAGAAAAATCTAAAAATCCTATAAATAGAAGTTATAACATTCTATTTATAGAAAAATCTAAAAATCCTATAAATAGAAAAATATTAATTTTCCCTTTAAGTTGTTACTTGAGTGTTTCTTGGTCTAGAATTGTAATCTCTTATATTAATTACTTTCTAGTCCTTAATTTCTAAAATTTATTTACAATCAAGTCACACTTGATTAATCATCTCATTTTAATTTCTAACAAATAACTCTTATATGTGCAATTGTTTAGGTTCTCTAATAAGTTGACTCAAATATAAATCATAATTTTAAATAAAAAAATTAAATAATTTAATTTATTATCAATTTAATACCTAAAAGATTTATATTTGAAGATCAAGTACAATGTCTAGCAACCTGTCATAATCACCTAAATATTAAAAAAGTCATAAGTGGTTTAATTTAACATTTAAGTAACTAGTTTCTCAATCTAATTATTATCACTTTATTAAGAATGTTCTGATTTAGATATTATAGCATGAAGTTTGAATGCATTGTCAACATTATAGTCATTGATTTTTTGAATAAGATTTTAAAACTCTTTTCAAAACTCATTTCACTTTAGCCAAGGATTTCACAAACAATATTGTTTGAGAACAAATGAAACATTTTCTCTAATTCACGTAGGGTGATAAATTATTTTTTAATTACTCAAATACCTTCAAATAGTTTACACTATAACAAATATTTACTCATATGTTACCCTTGATTATGACAACATGTGGTTGGTATCAAAGCATAACACTTCATATATAAGATAAATCTCAAGTTTAATAGTCACTTACACAATTATCACGTGAGCTTTTCTATAGATATAAATGATCTCTCCATATAAAATTATCTTACGGGTTCGTTCCATATATATGTCATCTAGCAAACACCTATATATTAATCAAAAGTATTTCTCATATCTCATTTTATAAGAGTAATTACTTTTTTTTTTATAAAGGAAAGAGTATAATATGTAATGATCTTAAGAGCTCTATTTACTATCTAGTTTTAATACAAAATTGATCATAAAAAATTAGAAATAATGTTTTATTGCAACATGAATCTTATAATTATAATAACTTTATAATGTGTTTTCAAAAAATTTTTGTCCTTTGAATTTTATCTATACTCTAGATTCATTAATTAAACATTAGATTCATCAATCAAATATAAATGAATATTAAAGATAAAGAAAGTCATTATTAATAATAAATTATCTTTCATGAATAAATTCAGTGCTACGTGTAACTAACATATTGATTACAAGGCATCTTCACTAACATAAATGCATCTCCACTAACAGAAATAATCTTCACTTTGATGTTTAAATGTGTGTTTAGTAATGTGGTACGAGGTGCTTTTCAAAAGTATTTTTTGATTTCAAATTTATTAAAAGAATTTTTTTATATTTTTGATTTCTTGGATTTTAATAAAAAAATCAATTTATTGTTTTTTTAGGCAAAAAAAATTCAAAAGGAAGTCCAACCACAAAATAAACACTCCCTAAGTTTGTTGGATGAAAACTAAACTAAACTATTTAAATTTAATATATCATATACCAAATCATTTGAATATATTAAAAGATGGGCTACAAGTTAAGGGAAGTTTCAAGAAACTCATCCTATATCAAGTAAATATAAGCAAACAAAGTAATATAAAAGACTAAGAAAGTTTCATTAAAGATAAAGTTTATATCTTTTAAATATAAGTTAACCTAAGTTATGAAATTTAATTACGTGATAGGAATACTAAATAATAAGTAAAAAGATACTAAGTATATAGGTATATAAAGTTGATAATGAACCATACACCCTACCATAATTTTTTTTTATCTTTTGGACGAATTCATATTAAATTATCATATTTAATAAAACTAACAACGAGTATAAAAACAACCTTCCCCAAGTTATTTCATTTGTCTTCTTTTAAATTTTTGTTATGGTTGTTGATATGGGTAATTGGAATAATGATATCTGGACGTGGTCTCTACAATGACGTCACTTCTTGTTTCAATTTGAATTGGAGCAGATATCTCTCTTATTATTTTATTAGAATCAAAGACCATGCTTTACTTCAGGTTAGACAAGATTTGGACGGTTAATACAAATGGTCTTTTACAATAAAATCTTGTTCCCATCTGTTGGATCATTTGTTTTATGGTGGTGCCCAACCTTTTTCAGTCTTTAGTTTGGATAAAATACACCCCGTCAAAAGTGCAATTGTTTCTCTAGATCCTTATCTAGTTTTAGCATGACTTCCTTACTCGTCAACAAGTAAGATATATGTTTTGCAAAAGAATTTTTTAATTTTCAAGCCATCGCTTCATCCATTGTGATTTTACCTAGAATTTATAGATAAAATTCCTTTCTCGTTGGGGTATTAGTAGATGTTTCCAAATTTTATTGATGATATGTGTTATCAATATTCTTTTATGGTGCAAGATAGATTCCAGAATCTTTCATGGTAGCTTTTCTTCTCTTGTATTATGTGGATCTATGGCTTCATTGGAATAATGTTATCTTCAATGAAGCTGTTCCAAACTTTTAAGATGTTTTTCCCTGATCCTCCACATCTTTTTTTTATGGTTGAAGCTTGATAACATATCTTCAGACCTCATTGGTATGGATATAGGTATCAGCAATGGTGTCATCTTTTACAGAGAAAACAAAAGTTGTCTCCCTTGTACTTTTCCTGGTTATTTTCTCTCTCTATTACAATATCTTTGCCTATTTTCTTTTCTATCCTTTCTCCTTTCTTTTTCTATTTTAATTATTGTCTCCTAGGCTATTCTTTTTTAACCATAATCTTAACATATTCTCGATTATTATCTATAAAAAAAAATGAGCATGAAAGTTGAGATTATTGTAAGATAAAAATAAAAATAAGCTTAGAGTGGAGTAATTAATAATTAGTGTGTGTTTACTAATCATCTGCATCACAAACATACATACATGTGTGTGTAGGGGGGGGGTTTGCTAAAAGGTAACACAGCTTGGATAATTTGATAAAAATCTATTGGTGCATATGTTAATTATGTCAATATCTTCTAATAATTTTTAGATATGGTTAAAATAAGTAGACAATGGATGATAACTTAACTTGTATTAGTATCATCTTCTTATTAAAAAAAAATTGAGTTTGAGCATTACCTTTAAAAGGAAATTTTAAACATGAAACCAATATATATTAAATGTAATACAGCTTGGATAATTTGATAAAAATCTGTTGGTGCGTATGTCAATTATGTCAATATCTTCTAATAGATTTTAGATATGCTTAAAATAAGTAGACAATGGATGGTAACTTAACTTTTATTAGTATCATCTTCTTATTAAAAACAACTGAGTTTGAGCATTACCTTTATAAGAAAATTTTAAACATGTAACCAATACATATTAAATGTTTATCGCCTAAATCTTATCTATGATATACTCCATTCACAATAAAATAAATAGCATTGTTAATTATGAGATTCAAAATATCTTAAATATGGTTTATGATAAGAATCCAATAAGTATCACCAAAAGACCTATTAGATATATGAATTGTGCCTACTATAAGGTCTAAAACTAAAAAGTTCTAAGATGAATTGATTGGATTGATTCAGGTTTTGTGGCTTAAAAAATTATCAATTTTCCATGCTAGACCTGTGTATACTGTTTGGTTTATATAAAGAGCTATAGTTGAAATTTTATCGTGATTCTAGTTATCTATAAATTAGACGACTCAAACTTTTCATTTATGTATAGTAAGCTTATTAAATCATTCATGTAAGAGAGAACGATATATTTAAAGTCAAGTTTCAAATATGCTAGCAAATAAGAAAAGTCGAAAAATGATTGCTTTTCATATGATTTGTGATTTTTTACAAGACAATGATTTCATTACACATGGAATCTTCTTTTTGCAAGGATTTTTTACTTTACAATAAGATCAATTAGGCAATCATTCTTAGTTTGCAGGGATTCCTTACGGAACAACAATCTTTAGTATTCAAGGATATTTAGATCGGTTTTGGACTTATGATTTCTAATACATAATTTTATGATAACAAGCATAATTATAAAACTAACTATTAAATTAGACTTTAATTTTACGAGACAATTCCATATGACTTGTTTCCCATAGAGTTAGAATTTTATAGCAATCATATATCAAGAAAGTCTTGTAATAAAGCCTAAAAGCATTACTATGCAAGAGTTTCATTAGTTTTCTAATTAGTTTATGATTTTTTTATTTTATTTAGAACTTTTTTATTATTTTTCCAGTATTGTCTATGATGTTTTTACTTAATATAAATAGAGTTATTTTAACTACTATTTAGGTGTGTGTTTTTTTAAGAGTTTGGGTTATTTTATAATGGTGAAGTCGCTTGTATTTTTATGATTGAATATAATTATAGGTTTGGAATTTTTTTCCTCCAATAAATTCGGTGTCATTGTTTAAGTAATCATTATATTAGGTTTTGTATTATAATCTAATTTTATTTTTCTTGGATTATTCTATCTTGCATGTGGATTCAAGGATTCGTTCACATTAGCTTACACAATTCAAATCTTCCTAGAATTTGAGTAAATTATATATTAATCTTTCTAGTTTTGAGAAATGAATTAAATAATATAATTTTGTTTTAAAAAACTAATTTGTGAATCTTAACTAATGTTGACCACCCTTAATTTATTATTACTTTATTCAAAAAAAATTCTTCTTTTCTCATGATAACTATTTATTTGTTTTAATTTGCTTAAATAAAAACGAGATAAATTAGAAAATAGCATAAAATAGACACAAGTGATGAAATAATTAGTTTTTGAAAATAAATAGGACTAATTAATTTGTTTCTCAAAACTAGAGGGACTGGATTATAATTTACCCCCTGGAATTTCTCCCGAGCTCCGCTCCCAATGAGTCAATTGAAATCATATGGTAACGAGCCAATTGACAATTCATGAGCCTAACTGCAAGGTGACAGCCGAACACAATTTGAAGTGAAAATCACATAAATGATCCAAGACCAGAGTAGATTCCTTCAGCAACAAGTTACCTAAAAGCTGGCAGAAAGTATGGGGATGGTATCAGCTCAGCAGGATGTGAGTTCACATTATCCGCATATGATCTCATTTACCTTTAGCTATATTCCACTAGGGCTTGGTTATAGACTATAAAATAGATAAACATGTATGCACTTTATCGATTTTGTATACTCGAGATCCGATTTTTTAATCAATGAAGATGATATATATTAAATTTTAGAAAAACCAGCATGAACTTGCTAATGTTGTTTTAAATTTGTTTTGCCCTTTTTTTATATATCTCAATATAAGTTTTTTAATTTTAAATAGCCATGTTTTTAATAAAATCAACTATTATAAAAAATAAAAATAAAAGGATAATAAGATATGCATATTCCATATTTATATATTTTACTTGAATAAGCAACAAAATACATTTGGTCCACAACTTCTTATGTTATCCTAGATCCATAAAAGAAAAATATTGTAGCAGCTGAAAACCTAATTTAAAACCCTAAGAAAGAGGGAATTAGGAACTATGAGATGCACGGAACCACAGCTAGAAGTGCCCATATCGTCAGCTTCCACACTTTTTATATCTGCAATCCAAGAAAAAAAATTTATTAACAATCCTTTTAGTAAACAAAACCTTCACTGTTCTCACACAGGAAATAAAAGTCTCTTAACGTAAATCGCTCAGTTTGTGTGTGTAGAATAACTGGCTCACATTCTAAGATTTCATGCTATATGGCACTTTTTTCTGTATTCAAACCCCTATGCCAATTGCTTAAAAAAATGTTGGTCAACCAATAGATTGATCACTTTCCATTCTTCTTAAGAATCTAAATCATCAAATGCATAAAAAATGGTTTCATAAATAGAAGGGGAAAAAAGAACGAAGATAAGGAAGAGGAGTCAATAAAACTCACATGTTCGCCAAAGGGTACCAAATAGTAGAAAGCACCATGCTGCAGTGACTGAAGGGTGACACCGCACTCATTGGTGAGAACAGGCTGACCGGAGGATTGAATCAACAAGACATCATCACCAAAAGCCTCTCTCACATTGAAGGGGCCCATGGTTACTTCAAAAGCAACGTCATTGATAAACACCGTCAACATTGTAGTGCCACCGGACTGCCCTAAACCTGCCAAGAACAGAATCATTTTCTTTCAAAAGGAATGTCAAAGTTAAGGCCATGGTCGATCAAGCCATGCACACGTCAATCTTAGACAACAGGAACAAATTGGGGATCCAAAAGACAAATCTCCCCTCTTTGTGTCCTATATAGCATCTATATTTTCTTCTCTTTCGTTCAATAACTGAAAACCTGTACATCAATCAATTTCATGAAATTTCGGGTGAATTTCGTGCCTAAAAACGTGTAAATATATATTCTCAAACACCCTAATTATGCCCTAGTTCGAGAGTTTTTGTCAATTCATTACAGAAGAATCTTTATACCATTACATTTCAAACACATACTTGGAAAGTGTTCATCACTTGCTGGCAAGTAGGGCATTACGCAAAATTTTGAAACTAGATAAGATATGTTACCTTGAATTTGATTAATAGTAGATTGAAAAGCAACAGTGCTAGTGTCAGTTGAAGGACTAAGAGGAGGAGCGAGACCTATGCTACCAGTCACTTGGGAGACAGGAGTGTAACAAAGCTGCGGTTGCATCTTTAGGTTTTTCTCTTCATGATTTACTTTCTTTGAAGCACTAGAATTCATTATCTCACTAAGCAAGAGCCTACTGCAAGGCCCAACAGTGTGATGATCTTGAACATGAACCATATTTGATAGCTCAGAGAAGCAAGACCCTTGAGCAAAAGCCCCAGTCCCCCCTCCTCCAGTCTGCTGAGAGTGAAAGAAAAAGGGTTCAGGCACAAATTCATTATGTGCTTGAAAGTAAGTCTTGTTAACAGAACTGGTTGGTGAGTTGGAAGCATCAATAAAAGTGGGAGAACTCAAAGAGAGGGTCCTTTTAGACCCTTTTGGAGAGGATTTCTCTGAGGAGGAGGATGAAGAGGATGGAGCTGCGAGATTGGCGGTCACTGGTTTGGTAGTTGGAGAGGTAATTTTTTGTTGTTGTGAGCTATGTTGTTTTGAGTTTTGAAGGTTTCTCAGCCTGTGTTTGCTTCTTGATTTTCTGTTTTGGAACCAGTAAAAGACATTGGCATCACCAACTTGTCCATACTCTTGTAATTGAACTCTGATCTTCCTTATCTCATCCCTTGGTGGATTTACCATTCCAGAATTGAAAATTGCCTCCAATATGCGAATTTGCTCAGGTTTTGGGTTCCATCTTGGCTTTGGTTCCGGACTTCTCTCGTCACATCCAGGAACTGTTTGCAAAACATGTTTTAGACATTCAGAATCCATTAGAGGCCCTAAAAAAACAGTAGCTATATTGGGTGTTTTAAATGAAAGCCTTCAAAGGTTGGGTTTATGTACTGTTCATAGTAAATCATTCAATTAATTATTTGTCAACAATTAATATCATTTACAAAGTACTAAATGAAAGGATAGTGAAGAATATATTTATATAGATAATGACAAATTCATGGGTGATGAAGTTTGTGGCGGGCTTGAAAGCATCGCCTTTGTTTAGGAGTCAAAAGCATATATGAAAGTGAATATCATTGTACAAAATAATGAAAAGGGATGAAACTTGATTGAAAGATGAATAATCTATAATTGCAGATTTTGGTGATTATTACCTGATGTGTAAGGGGTTCTGTGGCAACCAGTTGACATGATAGATGAAGGATTGATGTCGTGCTGCCACTGGTGGTCGTGAGGGTTGCAAGGTTTGGACTTGAACATACTTGGCCAGTGTTTGTTTGATGAAGCCATGATGACAAAACAGCCAAGAACTTATGAAGTTAAACGCAACCAAAGGAGAAGCAAGAAGATATCATAGAAGCCCTTTCGTTGCTTTAGCTTGAGGTGCTGCTGGATACCCTAGGCAAACACAACATCCCTTCTTATAGCCTCTTCACCTAACCCTGCGTTCATTTGTTTTTCCTCAATTAATAAACAGTTCTTTCCATCTCCCAACGAAAAATATAAGAACAACCAGATTATATATATATATATATATATATATATATATATATATATATAAAGAACTTACTATAATGTGAAAGAAGTTTGTAAAATAGACAAAACCACGCAACAGGAATCGCCTGTGACAAGAAAGGAGAAGAAAATAAATAGAGAAAGTACAGTCCCATCCCTACCTTACAGTTTTGCATTAAAACTGAAATGCATCTACTCTACTCGAAGTAGAAGCCAATTCCCCCGGACAAGAGGTAAAGAAGATAAGGAAAAGAATACACGCTGAGTGCTAAATTGGAATCTTCATCAGAGTTGACACATGCAGAAGCTAGGTCTTAATAAAAAGAAAAATAAAGTTATGAAGTGAGAGAGAGTTTTAGTAACTCTAGAGAAATGGGTAGTTCTGATCGGTTTGTCTCTTTCTTTCTACATGCACAAGTAGTATAATTATTTTCTTAACTCAGATTTCTATGGAGTGGAGACTCTTGCTTCATCACTTTGGTTTGCTTGCAGGTTATTAATGGTGGTGAGAGAGGAAGGGAGGAGGATAATAAGTGAGGGATTATTCTAATGGAAGAGGTTGTTGCAGGAATAAATAGGGTAGAGGAGGTGGTGTTGTGTTTGAAAGTCAAGAAGTGGTGGCATGGCTATTGACATTTAGGGTTTGATTGGAAAGCGGTGGTGGTACAGTGATTGCTAGTTCGACTTAATTGTTTTGGGCAAGGTAAGGTGTGCTTTGGATTGACTCGAGGGCCCTTCTTCCTCTTCTTCTTCTTTTTTTTTTTTTTTTGGTTACTTAAAATTCAATTATTATTAATGAAGCATAATTTTAATTTTTAAAGATTCGTTGAAGTTCTTATAAGTTCTTCCACATCTTCAAAACCGAGTTAATTGAATGCTTAAATTAAATTTTGAAGAGGATAATACAGGGGCTAATACTTACAAATTGTCTCTAATCTTGGAGAGAGAAGGTTAAATCCAAAATCATAAAGAACTGAAGACGTGACTCTTATTAATTTTATGATTAGCAAGTAGTGAATTTTATTTTGTGTGTATGATAATGTGATGTAATACGATGTATAATATTTTTTTAATTAAAAATATATAAAAATAATATATATATATATATATATATATATATATATATATTTCATGAGAAAAAATGAAACCGCAATTCCAAAACAGACTTGAGAAATGCTAGATCTAAACAAAACACAAAAAAGAAATCAGATATTAAGATTTTCTGTCTGTGATGAAAAAACAAAGAAAATAATTAATTAATAAAAAATGTTCGAAAATCAATAACAAATTGCAAAAAAAAAAAAATTCATTATTCATTAACCAACTAAAACTTTAGTCACTTGTCAAATATATGTTTACGATAAAAACAAATCCAATTAATTCTACAATAGCAAATATTCTAATAGTACTAATAAAAGCATTCGCACTATTACTAATTAAATCATATCATAATAACATCTTCAACCATATCTTAATCTCCATCAACGCTTTGAATTATATAACAACAAGTTTTATCTCTAAATATTCTAGATAGTGGGTCCTAAATTCGATAATAAAGGTTGAGAAAATTTAAACTTTTCTAAAATTTTATGAAATAGGAGAAAATTAATATTCTTGAAACAATTAAAAAGGAATTTGCCACTGAATTGTTCACGAACACAAATATCAATAGCTAATCAATTAAATTTCTAAAAGGTAGGGAGCATTATTGAGATTCTTAAAAATATTTAAAAAAAATAGAATAAAAATAGAAATTGCTATTTTTAGATAATTTTAAAAATTAATCACCAAAATTTTTGAACCTCTTGGTGATCCAAATTCTTGTCGGTTTGGACATAACCACAGGTTGCAAACTAATTGCATAATAAATAATTAAATCAGCTTTTATGATGGAATAGTTTATGATGGATATTGTTAATTATGATCGATTGGTTGAAACACAAATCTGTCCTAAAAGCCTAAAGATATGTATGGTAGTGAATATATAGTTAATTGGTTAGTTATATGTAGTATTGATTTTATTTATATAAAATATATTTATTATTAATAAATATTTTTTAAAATATTTATTTATATTTAATTAATAAATCTAATATTTAATTAATGAATTTAGAATAAAAATAAATTTTATTGAACAATAATAGTTTGTAAAGAAAATTATAAAGTTGTTATAATTATAAAAATTTTATTACCTCAAGGCATTATTCCTTAATGTTCCTTAATAATATTCTATTAAGATTGTATATTAGTTAGAGTTGTTGAGAATACCGGTGCATATTATGTTTTTTTTTTTATGAAAGGAGACAATTGCTCTCATAAACTAATATATAAAAGATATTTGAAACTAATATATAGGTGTTTGTTAGGTGACATGTATACTAAACTGATTCGCAAGAGAATTCTATATGGAGAGATCATCTATATCTATAAAAAGGCTCTTATGATAGTTAAATCAGTGATTATTAGATTTAAAATCACTAAATTATCTTATATAGAGAGTGTGATATTTTGATCTTGACTACATATTTTTCTAATCAAGGGTAACAAACAGAGAGTTATTAGGTGTAACATAAACTATATAAAGATATTTAAGTAATTAAAAAAGGATGCATCACTCTATTTTAATTAGAAAAAATATTTTTTTTATTTTCAAATAGATTTGATTGTGAAATCCTTAGTCAATATGGATAAGTTTTGAAAAAAGTTTTAAAATTTTATTCAAAGAAAAAATAACAATAATATTGAGAACTAACATGATTTGATAAAACAGACATACTCTATGCTATAATGTTTTAATCGAAACATTCTTAATGAAGGGATAATAACTTCATTGAGAAACTAGTCACTCCAATGCTAAATCAAATTACTTATAATTTTTTTAACATTTGAAAAATCATGACAAGTTGTAAGACATTGTACTTGATTTTAAAAAATAAATCAATCAATTATAAAATTAATAATAAATTAAATTATTTAATTTATTTAATCTTATTTTATTTATTATTATGATTTATATTTGAGCCAACTTATTAGAAAAACTAATAGGTCATACACATAAGAACCATTGGTTAGAAATTAAAATAGAATGATTAATCAAGTATAATTTGATTGTAAATAAATTTTAGAAATTGAGAACTAGAATATAATTAATACATAGTATTATAATTTTAGACCTAGAAATAATCAAGGAAGAACTTGATTGAATATATTTTTAAAATTAGTCTAAAATAATATATGTGATATTATTTAAGGGGCATATTAATATTTTATTTATTTATAGGACTTTTTAGGTTTTTATATAAATAGAATGTTATGTCTTCTTTTATAAATAAATACAGTGCAAAAACATCTAAAATACAAAAGAGAAGATCTAACACTCTAAAGTAAAGTTCTTTCTCTCCTAAAAGAGTTTAGGAGATTTCTCACTGGTAAATTGTATGGATAATTGTTAAAGGCCAAATGCTTGGATGACTTGTGATTTATGACAACCCAACCTTAAAACAATTATTTAAAGCCAAAAAGAACATATGTTCTTCAAGTAATCTTTGTATAAACTCTAAACAACTTTAAATACATCTAGCATGATCCCTAGAACTATTTAAAAATATTAAATTTATTGTTTATATTGCATATATATTTTTTAGATAATCAACGAAAGCATATTGGAAAGGTCATAAAGACAATAAAGACAATAGCCCAAGCAATATACATGGATAGGACCAAAAAAACCAAAAATTTAAAAATAAATAGAGAAACAAATGAAGAGAATATAGAAGAAAAAAAACTATTATTTGTTTACTACAACAGAAATATAGACTAAAAAAGAAGAAGAGAAACCAAAAATGACTAACTAAGATTTCTTATTACAACACAATTTGATGTTATCAACATATCTTAAAATGTTATTTTCTGTATAAGTGAAGCTTGAATTTAAAGTATGTAACAAAATAGCAACCCGATGAATGATGATGGAAAAATAATCAAATAAACTTATAGTTCCTTTCTTCAAAAACAATATTTTTCCTCGACAACTAAATACCATAAGTAGTAGTGCTGGAGATTAGTCTCCAAACTGACCTTTGGAACTTGCCTCACACCTTTTCGGACAACTATAGTAGCAACGAGTCTAGTGTGCTCGATATGCAACATTGAAACCCCACTAACCTAATACTTTCATCCAAACACTTTTGGAAGAGTTACAGCGTATAAAAAGGTGCTCTTAAATTTTCAAATCTAAGCTATAAAAAACACACGAAGCTGGAGTTACATGTAACAAATTCTAGTGATGGAGAAAAGCTCTTGTACTAATTTTATCTTGAACTGCTAACCAAAAAAACACTTGAACTTTTGGTGGGGCCCTTTTAATCTAGACATTAGCTTCAAAAAATCTATCATTAGAAGAAAAGGTACTGTCAATTAGGGTGTAACGGGACTTAACTGAAAAGTTTCCATCAGAATTAAACGGCTATATGATTTTATCATCTTTTCTATGTTAAATCATCATTGGCTCCAATATTGAGAGCAATTGATGAAATTACTGCTCTTCATAAAATAAGAGGTTTCTTTGTCAAACCAAATTCCATCGCCAATAATCATTTAACCATTGATCCTTCTCGTGAACCAAACCATTGTGAATAGCAGAAACTTTGTAGAGCCTATAAAAAATGCTATGCAAAGCATTTGATCCTAAAAGGTACTGTCAATTAGGGTGTAACGGGACTTAACTGAAAAGTTTCCATCAGAATTAAACGGCTATATGATTTTATCATCTTTTCTATGTTAAATCATCATTGGCTCCAATATTGAGAGCAATTGATGAAATTACTGCTCTTCATAAAATAAGAGGTTTCTTTGTCAAACCAAATTCCATCGCCAATAATCATTTAACCATTGATCCTTCTTGTGAACCAAACCATTGTGAATAGCAGCAACTTTGTAGAGCCTATGAAAAATGCTATGCAAAGCATTTGATCCTATCCACACATTAGACCAAAAGAGAATTCAGGACCTATCACCAATCTTGAATTTAATGTTTCGATGCAATACTAAGCTGCTAACAATATTAGGATCTAAGATAGACAAAATATCTTTCCAAAATAGAGAAATATAACCATGCAATTTTAGGATTCTATTCTTGAAAGATAAGGAGTAAATTTTTTTATGTATATATATTTCAAGAAACCCAATAATATATTCATTAATAGGATCACAAATATCTCAAAAACTTTACAACTAAATATTGTGATGGAAAGGCATCAATAAAATTTATCTTAATTTCAAACAAAAACTAATATTTATTATTTTTGGCTTATCTTGCAAGTGTTTCACATTTCATTTATGCATTTATCAGGTCCAACATATATATATATATCATTGTATATCATTGTATATTTTTAATTTTAAGAATATAATATAAATGGATAAAAAAGTAATAAATATATGTTTACCTTAAATATTTATCTTGATACTTATCATTTACATGTAAAAACTAATATATTAAATATACAATTTTAACGAATCTATTACCAATCTAAATTTTCTGAATTTTAAGTCATTAGAAAGTTTGTCCCTAAATTTCAAATTTCAAAATTGACTTCCTTGAACCAAACTCAATTCTAAATCAAATCTTTCTCTTAATTTACTTGTTTGAACCTTATATTTACTTACTTGTAATTAGAAAAGCAATTAAAATATATAAGAAAAAATTATAAAAAGAAAAAAACAGGTGGGAAAGAGAGCAAACGAAAGACTAATCTAATTTATAAATAATTTCCTAATAAGTTTTCTGATTTGAGTGATTTGAGGGATATTTGAACTTAAATTTTGGATTTGAAATCTAGAAATACAATTTAATTTTACTTCAAAATGGATATTGAACTTTTATTGGTGTTTAAGAGCTTTCAAGGTATCATACCCGGACATCGTGGCGACCGTTTAGAAATTAAATCTCAATGGTAAAAGAACAAGTATTTGACATCTTGTTCTTTAATGGAAAAGGTCTTGTTCAAGTAATCGTTATCTAGTATTATGGTTATTAGAAAACCTAACTAGTCAATAGAAATTCTATAATACGGGATTGGTTACACAAATGAAAAGATGTCATCACCCCATAATCATCCTACCTGAGGCAGATTGTATTGCTGGTTTTATCTAAAAATGCTAATAATTTATTCTCCTTTTTTTTTATTCTTTTCATATTCCTGACTCTGGCGTTAGTGAACAATTCTTACGAATATTTCCAACTATAACATTGAAAAATATCGCACAAATCCAAAAAAAATTGATATTCTTGATAGCATCAATGAATAATTTTGTAAAAAAATGAACTTGAAAAAGAAATTTTCTATGCCATTTTTTTCTTGTTTAACCTTTATTATCATTTGCCCTTATTAGATGGAAATAACATAGACATTGCACAACAAATTTTATTTTTAGTAATACTGGTACATAAATTGAGCATATGACCAAAAAAATACAAAACATCAAGAAAAAAATAAAACAAAATGCAATGGGCCCATAAATGAAATAACAAAGATCCCTAAATATTTTTGAAATTTTCTGATATAAAAAAACAAGGGTCGTTTAATCAAATATCAAACTAGAATGGGTATAAAAATTATAGTCAAAGCATAAGGGTGTGTTTTGCCAAAACACACTCTTAACAAACACAATTTGGGTCAGTTGAGCCTAAAGCCCAAATCCAACTAATTTGAGTTAGTTGAGCCTAAAGCCCAAATCCAACTAACTTTTTTTTTTGGGCTAGGTCGAGCCTAGCCCATGAGAGTTGGGCGGGACCTAGTCATCCCAGTCTGGTCATTGGCCCAAACCAGTGACTCAACTAGGAAAAGCACAAGTGAACTTGTTCACATATGCATAACACAATGCAAAGATAATTAATTACCTTCACACAATGCTAAATGCAAAAAAGATATAAAATGAATGAAAGGGAGATAAAAACTTGCCTTGTCTAGAGATTGTTCTAGAGATGAACAAATGAAAAGGGATGGGCATCACACAATGACTACCTAATATTCCCCACCTTTATTATCACTGCTTCTTCTTTTTTTCCCCTATTATACTTGAGTTTTAAGGCGAAGACAAAGCTAGGTTTAGCTCTTTATGTTTTCTTCCCTCCTGTTTTCCTTTTCTATTCTCTTATCCTTTCTTCTTCTTTTTTCCTTTGCCCTTGGCAATGTACATTCTATAGGCTTTTATAAACGTCCCCTCTTGCTCCTTATCTTCTCCTAATAAGAATGAGATTTCAAGAGTTTGTGTTTTGGGGGAATCGGGACACCAGCAGTCCCGCCATTGCTAGACCATTGGTTATGGTTTCCTTAACATTGTTGGCATGTCGTGGCGGTAAAGGACTCGAAATTGACTGAGAAGATGGTAATGAAAGATGTGGGCACTTCAAGGTGCCTGGTGGTTTGATCAGCATTGTTTCTTTGTTGCAGGGAGCTTCCTCTATTTTTCAGAGGGAAGAAAGTGAAGAATGAAAATGACAAAACGATGTTGTTTCTGACTAGGGCAACCATTTTTCCATTTAATCCTTGAAGTTTTTGAAATTTTACATTCAAACCCCTGATCTTTTAATTTCAAATTTTAACCCCTTTAAAATTAGATTAGAAAGCAAAGTGATCAAAATTGGATTATAACACAAAGGAATGATTTCTTGGTTTTTTAGAAATATTTGTTAGCTAAAATTAAGCAATAAAGAAGGGTGGAAACCTTGGTGGTATAAACAGGTATTACTTCAATCTTTTAATTTAGTGCTTGAAATTATTTTAAAGATTAAATGGCACCCCTATTTAAATTCAATTATTTATTTTATTTTAAACCTTATATTTTTCTATCTATCACATGCATTTTGCATGGAAGAATATGTTGTTTGTTGGATATAAAATTGATAATAGATTTGAATTTTAAATGGAGTTTAGTTTAAAGAGATAAATTCGGAAAGTCAAAGTAAAAAAAAATTCTGAAATATCTTAAAATTTAAGACTCGATCCATTTAGGGTTTCAAAAATTAGCGCAACTAAATAGTTTTACAAGTTATCCAAGTTTTTTTGGTGTTTGGAAATGCAATAGTTGTTAATTTTTAAAATATTTTTTACTTGAAAATGTTTTAAGATAATATTTTTTTAAAAGAATTATTTTAGATATTAGTACATCAAAATAATCTGAAAATATAAAAAATAATTAATTTAAAATTAAAAAATAATAATTTATTTCAAAAATATTTTTATAATGAAAAAAATATATATTTCCTAGTTAGCCATTAATATTTATATGACAAGGCATGCATATTCATGTTGGTGTCCCCTCTCCTGACCAGCTGAAACTTATTAATTGTTGCCATCTTATTCTTTGGATCGGGGAAAGAGATGAGTGCATCAAAGCAACCAAAATCTTTCTCAACTCCCCAGGTAACAAAAGACTCATTAAGAGGCTCTGTCGGTACCATTCCGACACCAAACTTGGATGCTTGCCATCTCACCTCCCGTTCTCTATATTATTCAAATCCTCTTTGTCCTCTCCTTCCTCTAGCATTAACTATTTATTAATTTTAATTAACTAATATACCACCAATAAAAACCTGTATAAAAATATATTAAACAAACTTTTAACATTTTTATCCAATATATAAGAATGACTTTCCAACATAAAAATGTTATTTTGAATCTCCAATATAGTTTTTTTCTTAGAGCTGTAAAAATAAAAGTTGAAAGCAAAAAAAAAATATTTTTTTTTATTTTCTATTTGTCCCCTTTGAGATGCCTTAAATTGAAAGCAAAAAAAAAATATTTTTTTTATTTTTTTTTTGTCTCCTTTGAGATGCCTTAAGAAACTTTTAGCAACATGACAGTTTTTCTTTTATTCACAAAATCTTAGTTTAATTCATTTTTTTAATTAACAGAATTGTTCATGTTAATTTATTTGTATATCAACTAATCACATGAGTTTTGAAGTTAATAATTACATAAATATCTAATAATTCTAAAAAGTTATTAAAAAATATCAATAAAAACCTGTATAAAAATATATTAAACAAACTTTTAATATTTTTATCCAATACATAAGAATGACTTTCCAACATAAAAATGTTATTTTGAATCTCCAATATAATTTTTTTTTAGAGCTGTAAAAATAAAAGTTAAAAGCAAAAAAAAAAAAAATTAATTTCTATTTGTCCCCTTTGAGATGCCTTAAGAAACTTTTAGCAACATGATAGTTTTTCTTTTATTCATAAAATCTAACTCTAATTCATTTTTTTAATTAACGAAAGTGTTCATGTTAATTTATTGGTATATCAACTAATCAAATGAGTTTTAAAATTAACAATTATAAAAATCTCCAGTAATCCTAAGATATTGTTACTGATAAAAAATTAAAATTTTTAATATAAAAAAGTGAGTGTTGTCAAAGAGTTTTTTATGTTAAATTTTTTTTTTATCTTAAACAAATTAAATAAAGTGATTAAATTAATAAACAAACCATGTTGGATCACATTACTCTATTTTTATTTATGAATTGAATTTTTTTATTTTTTTTCTTTTATCATAAAAATAAAAGCAAATGACATGTTGTATTCTTGCATTGCTTTTTAATATAAAAAAGTTGGTTAGAAAATCAAGTTGGGATATTTTAGATCCAAAAATTTATTTTTCAATTTATTATCATCTAAAAACACTTAACAAACATTTTTAGTTGTGATAATACCTAAATTGTAATATATATGTGGATAATTATACAATATTTTTATGTTATTCAACTGTAAATTTCCTTGTTTAGGTAGTCAAAATTTTGCTTGTTAATAATGATTTATTTAGTGTTTTGAGGAAAACTATTTAATGGGTAACTGGTGAAAAACTTTTGGATTGTCTGACTAGATAGGGTAAAAGTTGGCGATAGAAATTTTAACATGGAACGAATAAAAAAGAAATAGAATTATATTCATTTTATTTTTTATATTATCATTATCACATGCTTCTTGTTCCTTTAAACATCTCTAACATAGGATGAGGGATGATCTCTTATTTCTTGAAATTAAATTTTATTTAAAACTCAATTTTTAACATTTAAAATAATTCAAAACAAAAAATATATTGTTAAAATCTTTGAATTGAATCAACTTAAAGAATTTCATGCCGTAAAGTAAACAAGAGAATATGGACAACAACATTGTCTCCAAAATAAGGAACGCAAGAAGTTCTACTTTGAATTTATTATAGGAGGCACCTAGCTAGAAACAAATTAGGCTCCCAACCATCCATGCACGCAAACTCTACCCGCACTTCTCAAATCAATGTAATCCCACAACAAAAGAAGAAGAAGAACTATCTCTGTCCATCATCTTGTTTTGGGGCTGACAGGTAAGAAGTGAGCAGAAAGTGTGGAAAACGATCTCATCAAAGGTCTTTAAGAAACTGAAGTTTTACTTGTGTAACTATGCCTTCACCCATGGCTGCCACCAAACATGGCTGCCCCCAAACATGGCTGCCACCTACCATGGCTGCCACCTACCATGGCTGCCATCGTCCATTTGGAAGAAGAATCAATCTCATAATTTCTCCTAATTTCGTGTGTGTGTGATCAATCTCATAATTGTTAGGAGATCCAAACATTCAAACAGGGTGTAAATTTAATGAAATGTGGTTTCTTTTAGTTTCTCCCCAAACCTGACACAAGTAACATGGGACCGTATGGATTCAATGTAATGAAGTTGGATCATCACATGTCCCTCTTCTCCCTCTCCCTCTCCCTCTCCCTCTCTCTCTCTCTCTCTCTCTCTATATATATATATATATATATATATATATATATATAATAATATCTGCTATCTCTGTCCATCATCTTGTTTTGGGGCTGACAGGTAAGAAGTGAGCAGAAAGTGTGGAAAACGATCTCATCAAAGGTCTTTAAGAAACTGAAGTTTTACTTGTGTACTGGTATAGTTGTTTTCGTCACTTTTGCTCTAATTCACTTCCTCAGCAAACGTGCGTACGACTGTTAAATATGGTGAAATAGGTGCAGTTGTGCCATACCCTCAGTCTCTTTCGTTGCAGTCCCAAGGGGATCTTCTGCTCTCCTGCACACACGTAATATTTATTGATTTTGTTTCTAATTTCATGTCACCTTTTCCTTTCTAATCATTTTTTCTTTTCTGTTCCCGTCTATCAGTAAGGAGGAAAACGGTGAAAATTATTTACTCTCTGAAGGTACCCTCATTTGTCTTGTGGGGGTTTTTGGTGCGTGAACAGTTGTGGAATGATTATTCGAATTTTTTTATTTCTTTTTTTTTATATCAATGAATTTAAAAGTTTTTGATAGAATAACATCATTTAAAAAAATAACATATTTTTACTTTGTTATGCTTTTAAAACACAAAATTTACTAAATATTATCATTCATAAATACAATAAGATAATTATTGTATTTTAAAAAAACATAATAAGATAATTGTCATAATTTAAAAAAGCAGCATTTAAATATATTGTGCTTCATAAACATGACAATTTAACATGTCTCCCCAGATCAAATAATACACAGACACAACAACCCCTCTTCTCTTTCTTAACCAACGCTATGTCTTTATTAGATAAGAACTATATATAGAGATAAAATATTTACAAAGATATATAATATAATTACAAATAAGGAATATTTGGTTTAGTACATGAATATCACATATAAAATCATCACTCTGAATCCTAAACATGTTCTTTCATCTAGATATATACAATACAAGCAACATGCCTAGCGAAATTTAAAATATCATAAATAATCAATTTTTTGTATAATTAATGTATGTTAAATATTAAGTTTTATTTATTAATCTTTTAATTAAATATTAATTTTTTATTAATATTAAATTAACTTCATGTTACAAGAGGATCGAGATATCATATTTGTGCTTCATAATATTGATAAAGAAAACAAGGGATACATTTACATATCTTAGTAGTTTAATGTTTGTCTCACTAGATTTAATACATTTAGAGATAGGCTAACTCTTGATGATATTGTGGTAGAGATGAAGCCACTCAGGGAGGGATATGAGCTAAATCCAATTGTGCTATTAATGAGTTTGGATCATCTAGTAGACGACGTAGACATAGACAAATAGACAGGTTATGTTGTCATATTTTAGGATTTTAATTACTAAAATATTGTATTATTTAAACATTTGAGATTCATTTTACATTTATATAAGTTTTTTAATTTGCATTTATAAGGCTACTTGTGATTATAAAATATAAGATTTTATTGAGTTTGATTATTGTGGTTTTTTACAAATTTATTTTAAGTATGATAAAATTTTGGGTATAGTTTTTATATAAAACAAAAAATTTTAAATTTTGATAAAATACAAAAACTCTTAACTCTCTAAAATAATTAACTAAATTAAATATTAGATCAACAAACAAAATAATAAATCTCATAAAAAATATTTCTTTATTAAATTTAGAAACAATGAAATTTGTTACTAGAATTGATGGGATTTAATTAATATCGCAGTTCAGAATAATAACATTTAATTGTTGTTGCGCTTTATAATCATTACATCCAAAAATATATTATTACACTAACTTTTTGTTATTGCCTTAAATCATCATTTTTTTTAATTTTATATGATAATTGCCTAATTTTTCCATTACAGTACATGGGTTACCTTACCATCATTTTTGTTACTTCATCTTGATGAGTTCTTCACGAGTTTGAGCATTTATTAATTAATTCAAAACCCAGGATCTGTAATCTGATAAACTAGCTTTCGAAGTAGTTAATAGAAAATTAACCATATTCTTGAACTTACATAATAATTTAAATTTTTAGATTAATGGTTATTGATACGGAAATATATATAGTTAAAAAAAGAGGAAACAAAATAGTCTCATTTACTATAAATTGGAATCTTATTCTCGCTACTAATTTAGTTAAAATCTAATAAAAATATTAAAAGATTAAAAAAATACAAAATACTAATCTAATGAACAGTATTTCATGAGATGATAAACAGTAAATCACCACCTCAATAATTGTTATAATATAATTTTAATTATAATGTCTTGAGTTGACCTTCACCACTTAATCAATTGTGAAACTTTCTTGTTATTATACATTGGAGAATATGAGGGCCGACCTTTTGAAGGGAAGATCCATTTAATTAATACCTGTATTTAAAATTATGGTGCGCTGTATTTTATAAAATATTTAAAAAAAATACATTAAAATAAATATTTTTTTATTTTTAACATCAAGTTATACAATGCTAAAACAATATCAATTTAGCATTTTTTTCAATCAAAAAACATTTAAAAACAATATCCAAACTAGGTTTTGAAGGGAAGATCCATTTAATCAATACCTGTATTTAAAATTATGGTGCACTGTATTTTATAAAACATTTTAAAAAAATACATTAAAATAAAGATTTTTTATTTTTAACATCAACTTATACAATGCTAAAACAATATCAACTCAACTTTTTTTTCAATTAAAAAACATTTAAAAACAATATCCAAACTGCTTGCCGACATTCAATTTCATATTGGGATTGTAGATCTTCATTCGTGGTTGACTATAAAATAAAATACTACAGTTAAGAAGTCAGAAGTATCGGCTTTAAGAACCATGACAGTCTCCTCTTTTGTTTTCCGACCACCACTTGGATCCGAGAAGCAAATATACAGCAAAACTCATGTACTGTATTATCATTATTTTATTTTATTTTCTTTGACAATTTAGTCGTAGACCAAGCTGGGCCAAACATTTTTCTTGTCTTTGACAATTTAGTCGGAGACCAAGCTGGGCCAAACATTTTTCTTGGCTTTGAGAATGGTTTATTAGGTTTGTGATTTTCGAGAAAGGGCACGCCTAGATTACTCTCTCTGAATTAGAGAATTTTGAACCACGCACCCAGTTAGCCAGATTAACATGTCAGGACGGATCCGACGCCATTATTTTTTTATTTTTTATTTTTCTGAAACATAAACATTATATTTAAGAAATTGATTGTATACGTACCCTGATGAAGAAAATGTCAAGGTTTATAGCCATGGAAGTATAAGTTTTTTTAATTCTTAACTATTGAGAAATCTCTTGATTTCTTCGGTTTTAAAGAAGGCCCTGCCTTGTTTAGAGGGATATAGCCATTGTAGACTAGGTGGTCCATAAGGCTATGATCAGACCAGGCCATACGGTCTGGCCATCCCGACCTATGGCAGGGAAGGCTGGGCCCTGGAGAGTTGGTCTACCAAAATCATAGCCCATGTAGGCCTACGATTATCGAAGTTCATTTAGCTAGCACAAGGCTATTTCTGTTATTAGGAATTAAGAAGTTGCTACTTAAAATTGAGATAGCATGCTAGGTTAAAAACTAGCCCAGCATTGGAAAATCTATGCAGGATCATGTGAGGGCTCATTTTTGCTCAAATTATGATGTCCACGTTTGTTCTCCCCATCAGGATAAATGTCTTGATTTATCTTTATTTTATTTAATAATCAAGAAAGAAATGCCAGACATCTTGGGAGAACGCACCTACACATAGTTTATCATGACCTCACGAACCATCTGCATCTAAAACAGTACAAACTCATAACCCAAACCTTCATCCCTAATAGCCTTTTTCCCAGACCAGACATATTATCCAGCAACCACCGACGAAACAACCCTCTCTCGATCGTTATTGAAGGTAGTAAACCCAGCCGAGTATTGAGAACCTAGGATGAAGAGAAATCAATAAAAGATATAAATAATATGGAATATGATGTGCAATGGAGAAGGAGATCACTCGGGATAAATTTGAAGAAGTTGGAGAAGTTAAAACGAGGATTATAAATTTTTCGTATAAAATTTATAATAACAGTAAAATCAGTAATGAATTTTGAAATGAAAAAAAATGATGAAAGTTGAAATAGATGCGTTATAAAGTAAAAAGAAAAAATAATTCCACAAAGTTATCATAATAACAGAGAGTGGATTTAGTGAAAATATAGTACAAAAAAATATTGGCATAAACCACAGTTAAAAATCAATAATATTATTATAAAACTATAATAAGTCTGATAATAAAATAAATTTAATATATTTGGATTGTTAGTTGATTGCTCATGGTAGTAGATTTTTTCTGGCCTATTTAAAAATCTTTGAAGCCTTTAAAAAGGCCCAAAACTTCTATGTTGTTGAAAATATAGCTTCTTCCTCCGTCACATCTCGAATTAAACAAACAAAATATTTTATATGAATTATTTACATCTATTATAAATCATAATATATAGCAAATGGAAAAAATAGAAAGAAAATTCGATATTTAATCATTTAAAAAAATTACTGAAATGCAAGTGTGTGATAATTGAGTGAATTGAAGACTAGTTACTTTATTTTAATGAAACTAATAATTAACACTTATTTTTTAAGGAATCACCTCATGTAATTAACCTCTTCTAATTAACTCCTAAAACAATGGGTATATATTTTTACCCTATAATTTTTATTTAAAAAAAAACAAGGCAGAGGAAAGGAAAAGAGGATGAGAGAATTTGATCAGGAAAGAAAGCATTTACAATGAAAAACAAAATTGAGAACGATCAACATAGATCAAAGGACCATTTAACTTTTTTATATACTATAAGGACTAATTAACTAGTTTCAATAAAGTACAGGGACTAAGTTATACGTAACTTGTTTCCATGTCCATTTTTTCTCATAATAACATTATTTTCTGCTGAACCGAACAGGAAAGAATCGTTGTTAGGTGTCAGAGTCGCTGCTTCTCACATTCAAACCTTGTAAACGTTTGGTCTTTGTAAAACCCTCTTTTTCTTTTGTCAAATAGTGTTACTTTAGTTGTTAGATATTATTTTTTAATTTCTTTATATTTATTTATTATTAAAAAAGTTAATAAACTAAAAATATTTTTCAGTAAAAAAAATTAATTTAATTTTCAAAAAATTGTTTTACTAAAAAATTTGGATGGAAAACACTTTTTTATCTTACTAAAAAATTTGGATGGAAAACATTTTTTGAAGATTATGAAAAATTTAATATATCATATTATTTATTAATTATATCAAATTTAGTTTTTAAACTTTTGATTGCTATATATATTTTATTTTAAATATTTAATTTTATCTTTTAAAATTTAATTTTTATATTAACTTTGATAATTATTTTTATAATTATTATTTGCTTTTTCCTTATCTTTTTTATTGAAATTTTTTATCTTTCAAATTTCATCCTTCATTCTTTTGGTTTTTCTTATTTTATTTCAAATAATTTATGAAATATTAATTATTATTATTTTAATTTGTTCATATTTTATTATTTTATTTTTTAGATTTGATATCTATTATTTTGATTATTATTTATTTTATTTGAGATAATTTATAAAATTATAATTTTTTTAATTTTATTCTCATTTAAATTTTTAATTTATAATATTTATTACTCATTATTTTAATAAATTTGAAAAAAATAAAATATTAATAAGTTATTTTTCAACTTATTTTCCATGACATAATCAAATACTGGAAACATTTTTCCAACTTATTTTTTATTACATTACTAAATATTAAAAAATAATTTACTTTTTTAAAATTTATTTTCTTCAAATTTAATTTTTTTAAAAACTACTTTTCACTAAATAAATGGATTTTGTTAAATAAATTAAGGATATTTTTTAGTTAAGAAATAAAAAATTCTTCCTTCTTCCCATGATTGATTCAATCACATGTGATGACCCGGAGACCCTTTGAAAAGATGGAGACAATGGTTTCAAGAGACCCAACCACTCAAGTATCTACCATTGTGATGAGCTGACAAGGATTGTCATCTAGAATCGTCTCTCCTCAGGATGTCACCAGCCAATGGAATCCAAATTAAATTGGCACTAATATTTTTTTTTTTCTTTTGAATTTATTGGGAAATGGGATAACTCTTCCTATTAGATATTAAAAATTAAAAATAATATATATATAGTTATTAGAAATCGAATAGGATTTGATTGAAAAGAAATATAAAATATGCGATTGTTAGGCTATAATAGTTGATTGTGCATACAGGCTGTTATAATTTACTTTACAAGTAACTATGGAGTGTCATGTACCATATTGTTATATGCTATTTTTGTCAATTATGAGGTAGATTCTTTAAGATTTTCATTTAAGAAAAATATACTAAAGTCCAAACTTCTTGAAACTAGGGAAGCCATAATTCTACTGTACTGGGTGATTACCCAAACCACATTTAAGTAACCAATCTATTGTGGTAGCACTTATTTTTAAAATATTTTTTATAAAAATATATTTAACTAATATTTTTTAAAAAATTTATTATTAATATTAACATTTCAAAATATTAAAAAATATTAAAAAAATCATTATTGCACCGTATGTATAAATGATGTCTTAGTATATTTTCATTATTGCACTGTATGTATAAATGATGTCTTAGTATATTTGATATTGCGATAGTTTTTATGATTATTTTAATTTTAAAAAAATAGATTTAAAAGAAATATTTTTAATTATGATTAAAAAAATAGATTTTAAAAAGATATTTGATTAAAATTATATTGAAATAAATTTTTACATGTAAAACAAATAAAAAAATGTCTCCATCAATTAAAAAAAACATGTTCTTTCAGTTTCTGTTTCTACATTGACTAGTATTAAAAATACAATTACGTATAAAGTCCGGTACGAAAGCACCCTCTAAATGGAGAATGAACTGTATGTATGTATTCTTCCCATGGACAAATCACCTGTGATTTTTCCATGGGAAAGGCAATTTCCCTTCAGAATACAAGAAGATACATGTCTTTTGAAACTCTTGCTAGCTGTCTACCTATCAACCAAGAATGACGCTTCTCACCGTATGTCACTATAAAATTTGGTTGATGGCACCAACACTTTCCCATCGGTATTCATGGCTTTTTCCCCGCACGATCCAACGGGTTTAAGAAACTGTTCAGAGCTGTTCTCGATGTGGCTTCCTCTTGCTTTCTTGATGACTAAAAGAAATTCCAAAGACCCCACAACCTATGACTCACACAATACCGAGTTTAAATATCGAGTCTAGAGCCCCATTTTACAATCTTGAAGCTTCCTCCAAAATCCCACAGAATCAATAGCAGCCAAGTCCCCTTGGTTCCAAGCAAAAAGCAGATATCAGCCATGGTATTAACCTCACAGAGCCATGATCTCCCTTTGAATGAGAATGACTCGCAAGACATGGTCATATACCATATGATCAATGAGATCGGTGCCCCAAATAGCAGTACAAATAATACGCTTCCAAGAAGCCATATCAACACTTCAGGCATGCTCCCACCAGCTAGGACAGCCGTAGCAAAGAAGCACTACAGAGGCGTGAGGCGTCGGCCATGGGGCAAATATGCCGCCGAAATTCGCGACTCCAGACGACGCGGGGCCCGTATATGGCTAGGCACATTCGAAACGGCAGAGGAGGCTGCCCTGGCTTATGATAGGGCTGCTTTTCACATGCGCGGCTCTAAGGCCCTCCTTAATTTTCCAGCTGAAGCGGTTGCTGCAGCTTCATCAACTCAAAACTTTCAGCCAATTTTGAGCTCAACAAGGTCAAGTAAAAACGCTTTGGACACAAGTTTCAGCTGTAGGACAATATCAATTGCAGCATCGCAACCTGAATCACAGGGTAGCAAAAGTGGGGAGCCGCGTCATAAGGGGTCTGATATCGTAGAGAATTAATTAGTAGATTTTGCTCAAATTTGTCGAGCAAACAATTTGTTGTTGTTGGACTCTGTCTATGATCATCATTTGCATATGAGAATAGGTCAGTTGGGTATAGTTTGTAGACTGCGTCAAATGCATAATGCAAGTGCATCACTGAAGTGTTATTCTGTAACGAGATGAGTGTCATAAAGGGCAAGACCAACGACAAGGAACTAATCAAGGATTATAAATCCAATCTGTTCTGAGATATGAAGTTGTGATTAAAAGTTGAATTTGATCATAAGCACTGTGTGTGTGTGTGTGTGTGTGTGATGATGATGATGATGATTGCAAAGGAAAACTTCAAGAATTATTAGATGCCTGACTCGATGTGGTTTAAATATTAATTCATGTGGATGGCCTCATGGTCAGTACTTTTCTAACCAAAAATACCATAGCTTCAAAACTTTATATTTTATTTTTTAGTATCATTTTTGGGGTGCAAATCTATTACAAATCCATTTTTTATCCATGGAGTTTCATAGAAATTTATTTTTTATAAAAAATAATATCTTTATACCATTTTGACATGTTAATATCAAAAATAATTTTTAAAAATTAAAAAAAAATTATTCTAATATATTTTTATGTAAAAAACATTTAAAAAGTAATTTTAAAAATAAATTTATTAAAAACAAATTAATTAGTTGATATGAATCGGATTTCTCAAATCAACATGGTCTCTTATCTAATGAGAATTTTAGTAATGATAGCGGGTATTTTATATATGATTTAAGAAATATTGAGACAGTAATATATACTCTTCAATTCAGGTTAACTATCAAAATCTAGACGTCAGTATCAGTATGAGTGTTTTTTTCTTCTTCTTCGACCTCTTCCTTTTGGCCAGTAAACCTCCAGCCGCCGGCACCTTTAAAGCAATCAACTTTGAACAGGTCATGCTCATGTTATAACAGGGATATGTTTTTCTTATAAGCCGTTTGGAATTTTCAGAGTTTCTTTTAAATTTATTTTTTAAAAAAATTAATATTTTATATATTTATTAAAAAATAATATAAATCATATTTTGAAACTTTACCTAAAAGTTTAAATTTTTTAGTTGAAATAGTTATTTGATATGGTATCAGAACTTTGATAACCAAACAGTCACGAGCTTGAATCTCAACATCCCTATTTATTTGATAAAAAAATTAAGTATAAAATAGCGTAAGTCTGTGCAAGTTTTAAACCCAAATAACTCTCACTTGAGGGAATATATTAGAAAATAATATAAATTATATTCTGAAACTTTATCTAATAACAATTAAAATTTTTAGTTTGGGATGGTTCTTTGATAATATTTAGATTTGATGTTAACTTTTTAAAAAATATATATTTTAATATATTTTTAAATAAAAAATATACTTTCCAGTAAATAAAAAATAGATTTTAATGTGATAATAGCTGACAAGTTATTTCACTAATCCTAGAGATTTATTTTTTATCCATGGAGTTTCATAGCCTTGAACTCATCTTTTCCTCCTCTGCTTTTGCAGGATGACAGCCACTAAGCTTAACATATGTAATATATTGCTTAATTTTTATTATAGTACTGCTTCGAGTAAATGTGTTATGCTACCGGTTGGATTTTAAATTAATTTTTAATATAAAAAAATTAAATGCGGTTCCTAATATCACAAAGTTTTTATATTAAGAACTTGAAACATGATGATGGTGCTTAATAAAATATATTAAAAAAAGATATGAACTTATAAATCATAACAGAGTTGCTAATATTAATTAAAAATTAAAGTAAAAAGTTGATCTTAGTAAGGAATGAATACACATACAAATATTTATTTGAGTTTATCTCGCAAGGTACCTTTAAAAAACATTTATTTAATTATTTGAAAATTAAAATGGATATTCGTAAAAAAAATGATTTAAATTTTGAAGAAAAATGTATTTTCTAGTTAAAGTTCTCTTTTCTTATTCATGAATTGTTTTTTTGGTTTTTACAAGAACATATTTTTTTCAATTAGTAATATGGTTTATTGAATAAAAAATAAATAAAAATAAAATAAATATTCACTAACATTATAAATAAATTGATTTCTAATAACCTGATATGGATCTTGTGACTGATTAAGGCCTCAGTTTTTTAACTTTAAAAACCTAAATTTTGGCCTTTTTAATCCAAAAACATTAAAAAAAAATTATATTGACTTTGAAAACCTCATTTCTAACAGAAAAACATATTTTAATTGGATTAAAAACTTAAAATTAAACCAATCAAAAAACTTATTAAGTCAAGATCTGCTTTATCATTCATCATTGAAGGTGAGAATAACTTAAAATTCAATTTTGCAAACACATTATTCAATTTAACATCAAAGTATTGCATCTCACATTGGATACATGAAAGCATGAAAATTAAAGTAGATTATGATATACAATATCATTCCAACATAACTTGCAATGATCAAATTGAAAAGAAAGAAGTTTGATGACCAAAATGTAAAAAATAAAAACTTTAAGGACTAAATGGGAAATTAAATATGAATAGTGGAGTGAATAGGTAAATGTGAGAGGAAAAATAATAGCAATAGAGTAAAACAACAATTTGTTTTAGTTGGTAATGAATTTTTTTCTTAAGAATACCTAAAATCCTATTTCACAAAATTGTTAATCAATTTAATATTATAATACTACACCGTGCATTAATTACGTAATAACATGAAAATTAAAGTAGAGTATAATATTTAAAATGGTTTCATAATAACTTATAAAGATAAAATTAAAATAAATAAAAAATTCAATAATCAAGAAGGAAAAAAATTGTTTATAAACAATCGGATGAACCGGCAAATATAAAAGGAGAGGAACAACCCAATAAAACAACAATTCATTTTAGATATTAGTGTTAAATTAATTAGAACCCGTTTGGCAATATGGCTAGCTCCTCGTTTGCTAAAAAATTGAAACTTATTTGCATTTAAAATTATTTTTATATATTTTTAAATTATTTTGATATTCTAATATCAAAAATAAATTTTTAAAAATATTTAAAAAATATTTGAATACGTTTAAAAAAACACTAATTAGAATATACAGAAAAGAAAACAATAATGATTTTTTTTGGAAGAAAAGGAACATTTTACTAGACATACAAAACCTGACTACAAATAATATTCCTGACCGCCTTTGAATTCCTACATTGACAGCACTCCGTATGCCTAATGAAGTTTGTGTAAGAAGTAAAAAATAATTATACCAACGATATACTTCGTCTAGAAAGAGGACAGCAAACTGTCCAGGTAGTCACTCCCCAGGTCCTGAAATTCTACCACATCATTCGCAAACAATTCTTCTGCGCGAGCCGTTCTCTTGGGTCCAGGTTGTTCCATCATTGTCGACTCACTTTTCACTTCCCAATCTCTTGAAGCCCTTTTTCTATGGATAACTGAAACATTGTCGCTGCTTCCTGGAAATGTGCAAGAATTGTTGTTCCCTTGAGAATTTGTGGTGGACAAAACACTGGAGTCGTTTCTGGAGCAGTCAATGCACATAGCCTTTGCAACTGTTTCAAGTGGGAAGTTGAGGTATGTCTTGGGGCCTCTGATTCTCAAAGCAGCCTTGTCGTAAGCCAAAGCTGCTTCTTCAGCTGTCTCAAAAGTCCCAAGCCAAACTCGAGCTCCTTTTCTCGACGAGTCCCTTATCTCTGCTGCATACTTTCCCCAAGGCCGCCTCCTTACTCCCCGGTAATGCCTGGTAGTCACTTTCTCTACTTTCACAGTACTCGCTATGGAGCTTAGGCTGCTGGGACTTCTGTTTTCTGCAGTATCATTGCAAGTACTGTTCATTTGAGGAATGATTCCATCAAGAAGTTCCTCCCAGGTCTCAGCACCAATCGAGATCCACCTGCCTAGACTCGGTAGCCTTTGTAGAACCTCCATGGACTCATCTCTCCTATCAAGACTAGGCAATTCCTGCCATGATTTAGACACCTCTTGTTCACTATTACTAATTCCTCTGTCTCCTCTATCTTCTCCTATGTAGCTTGCCCAAACATTCTCTAACATTCCTTCAGATGCTGCACGATGATCACTTTGTATAGTCATGTTGTCATTTACATAAAAAAGAATTGGCTAGTTGATTTCACACAAACAATAAAAAGGGAGGAGGACGGAAGGTGTTACATATATATGTGTATATATCAGCACACGCGTAATCTGTTAATTAACAGCTAAGCTATGCTTATCCTACAACATTGATGTGATTTTAATCCACTTGGAAACTTGTGCTTTAATCCACTTAACATCTAAAGTCATGGAGGATATTGGAATTTAAACACTAAATAAGAAAGAGGTGATATGTGCATTTTAAGGCTTCTCTGTTGACTTGTGTACACGTTCTAATCATTTGCAGGGATTTATCTACGTATGTGCTCTGCATATTTTACTGGAAATTCTTCCCGTAGCTCATGATTAAATTAAATGAGAGACATGGAACCTGAGGAATTGAAAGCTGGCAAAGGAGAATCTGCTGAGTTTTATATTGCTCTTGCTCTGGTGTGATTTTGCATTGCTATCCCCATGTGTTACCACTTTCCTCGTATTGAAGTACATTCACACACAGATACATATAAAGCTACCCTAATTAGAAAATAACTTTCAATTTCCAAAATAAATATTCAATTTTAGACTCGGAGTACTCTTATAGTTAAATCTTTCCTAGGTCTAAAAATTCTTGATGTACCTCTACTGGCCATTTCTTATCCCAGGTTCAGAGTACTGAATGACTTCAGGTGAATGTGGCAGGAGTTCAAGCATAATACGCCAAATGATGAGTCATTCTATTGAATCCTTTGACAAATTCAAGTTGCTGGATCTTGAAGAGTGACAGTTGTGTATTTTCAAAAAAGTGAGAGAAAAGGGTATAAACCTTGATGCTTAGTTTGCTTTGCAGGTACTTTTTGTTACTAGCTTGCTGTAAGGCATTTAAGAGATCATGTTCCCATTGAGATTTCTGGTTTAAAAGCATAAAGGTCCTTTCCAGACATTCCTTTTCAGTCGTCTCGGATCTTGAATATTCTGTATCACTTACCAGCATTATTGAATACACCAAGAAGCAATTCCATGTGCCAGATGCTTTAACTACGGAACTAAAGGATTCTATTTAGAACCCATTCTGTTGTAAGTTCTTCGAGTTGTTCTAACCCGCAAAAGCCCTCCAAGCTAATCGTCAGAGTAATGCTTTCTCCGAGACGAAGGTGTTGGGCTCGAGCCCTGTCCTTTTGTCAAGGAGATTTGGTTAAGAAACCTGCATGCCATGAGGACCTTGAATACAGTTACGGATACCAAATCCAAAAGCTTAATCTATCAGAGCACGGATTCATCCATAAACACCTTACAAACTCCTTCTACCTTTAACCCAGAGTGAATTATAAACTGCTTATGGTCTAGTCATTAGGTTTGAAAATACCCCTACAGCATCAGCAGTTGCATAGTTTTTGCGGTCAATTCTCGGTGATCAGGGGTTGTGAACTTGATTAATAAAAAAAAATAGATCCACACGAATGGGACATGAAAATTCAAACCCAAAAGGGAGGTATGTATAAGCTTGTGATAGAAGCAGCCATAAATTGTACAAATGCGGCTGTCTGAATTCAATGGATTGGAGAGAGATGACTTATTATATTCGTTGCCAGAAACCTACAATATCGAAGTTGTGTTTTAGACTCCGCCGCATCAGGATGTTGTAGTGTGCTCGATCAATTTAAGAAATCAACTCCTTTTGCGTCCTTCATTAGCCCATCTCAGAGAAAACGTTGTGCCAATGGGTTCCACACGTTTATTGGGTCCCATTACGATTTCCTTCCTACTTAGTTCTTTTATATCTTTTATCTGAAACTACTGGCCGAGAGTTCATTCTGAAGGAAGAGATGAAGACCTCTGACTTCTCTTCCAAGTTATCTCTCTCGAAAAAGTTGTGGATTCAGCTGGAATTGGGTCTCTATGAGTATTGGGCGTGGCATGATTCCACAGCATGGAAGCCTCCTAACTTTTCTGTCTAACGGGCTTTTGTTATCTGCAACAACTAAATAATGAAACTCAGGCAACGTCTTAGGCCCGGTAGTCATATGGTTGGTACAATATGGTTCAGTGGCTGCCAGGCATAATTAATAATGATTTAGAGGGCTATTTTTTTGGTGTTTTAAAAATATTTAAAAAAATTGAAATTTTCTTATTCTGTTGTTTCAAGTTTTATTTTTTTTAAGATTATTTTGATGTGTTAATATTAAAAATAATTTTTAAAAAATAAAAAATATTATTTTGATATATTTTTAAATAAACAATACTTTAAAAAATAACTTTAGTTCAAACAATTATTTTTATTTATTTTTATATTTTCAAAATACTTCTAAAATTCTAAAATTTTATTTGTATTTGCATTTCCAGAGTTGATTACTCACATGGATGAAAACATGAATTTGTGATCAAAGAAACAAACTTCAAGAGTCAATACACTGACTAAGAGAGTTAAAATCAAAAGAGATAATATGTGCTGTTTTCAAATGTTACAACATACACCGAATTTGTGATATTTATTTATTAAATTTTTTTATCATCTATCATTTTTTCATATTAACCGACTTTAACAGGCTGGATAATACAAATTTTACATATATTCTTGTTTTTTTAACGCCCATACTTGTAATCTAAGTAATAAAAAAAGTTGGGTAACTTATCAAAATTTATTATTCAAGTTATTAAATTAGATAAAAAAATTTAATAAAAAAAATCTATAAAGCTTTTTTTAATAAATAAACCAATATCAAATGGTATAAAATTAAAAAAATGATTTTTTTTAAATTAACTCGTATTGACTTATTAAATTAAAAATATATTATTTGAAAAAATTCATCATCCAAAGATAAAACTAAAAAAAAAAAATTGTCCCAAATGATCCAAAGCTAAAAAAAAAAATAAAGAATAAAAAAATAAATTAAAGAATAACTATAAATTTTTATTAAAAAAATCCATTTAATAACTACAAATTTTTATTAAAAAAATCCATTTAATAAAAAAAACTAAAAGAGCGATAATCTAATTTAAAAATAATAATAAACTACAGATGAGGATTAAAGGAGGTTGTTTAGCTAGTTCACGAGGAGGAGGGGAAGCGTTGTGGCCGGTTTTCGTGAGCAAACAGAATCAAAGAGATGAAATTTTATCACTCAACTCTTTTTTATGTTTTTGATAGTTATGACAATATGTGAGGGGGAGAGGAACCGTTCATGAGGGTATGTTTTTGTTGATGGTTCACTTGTCTCCTGGAAAAGGAGGTCACGGGTTTCTGGGCTGGTTTCTCTTGTGTTTCTGGGATTATTAGTTCTTGACCCAGCAGGTAGGGAAGGCTGGCAGTGTGGGTAATGGAAAACAATCACAAATTAGCGTTCAATACGTAGAAGTGTAGAATTTGCCCAACATGCTCGTGTCTGAAACGATCTGCTTAAATATAATTGATATAACAATTGGAACAAAAAATAAAAATAGGAACAGTAAACTTAGTTTGACTTGAACAGCACATTAATATTATAAATAGTGTAATGAGATTATCAAACAGCAAGAGTGAAGAGGATTATATTTATATAATCACTTAAGAGACAGCCGAAAAGGATTTTAGTTTCCAGTTTCTTTTTTCCAATCTTCACAAGCTGTTGGGTGCCTGTTTCCTAGCCTGTAATCAACAGTAACAAAAACACCGTTTAGCCTATATGAGTGCTCGACCAAGAGATGCTATAGCCTCGTCAGCTAAAATCTGGTACATTTTTTCTGTAGGATGAACAGCATCCCAAAACGCATATTTTGATGGATCAGCACATGTGGTCAAGCCTTTGCATGTGTCCCCGTATTCTACAGTTCCTGATCCACAGCAACCTTTTGAAGTTTCCACCAATCCTGCCGGATAGAGAAAAAGATCATCACCAACAACTGCTCTTTTTTTTTAATACATATGGTAAATAAGAGTGAAACAGAAGATTTTTTTGGGATATGTACTAACCAAATTTCTTTGGGGTGTTGATTGCATTTTGTATGACACCATAGCAATCAACATAAGCATCTTTAATCCCTATTTTCTTGAGAATAGCCAGTTTCTCTTTTATCTTTGCGTTGAATGACCAGGCTACTTGGTTATAGCTCTCGACACAAGTATTCTGACCCGCCAGGGTCCTAACGATTGGCATGCATCCCAGAGGAGGCACCCCGACAACCACCACTCTAGTGGCCCCCAGTCTATTCATTCCCTGCAAAAATATTGATGATCAACGCTGTGCCAACTTACCAAAAGAAAACATAACATAAATTTGTTCAGAAAGTAGATATCGATCAGTTGGCATGGCATTCGATGAGAAATGCAAATTGCCCCTTTAATATGTTCATGATACTATGGACAAGCAAGAGGCCAAGTTATTGGGGAATGGAAAGACCGTTTCCAGCAAAGCAACGAACTTGGTAGAGGATGTAAAATTATCACCAATATTTCAACTAGCAAATGCATGTGAAATGATTTTGAACAAGAATCAAACTGAAGTGCACAAACTTGTCTAACTTGATTTCCTTGATCACTGAGGTTTACGAAATAGTAATAACTTATTGAAAGAGAGAGTAAGCACCTTAATGTCCTCGAACATCCTTGATGCCAAGAAATTTTGGTACTGTTCAACGTTGAATTGCTTGGGGCGATTTGGTTCCAAGTAGTAGTTCTGGAGAAAGTCATTGGTGCCCATACTCAAAACAAAAATAGCATTATTTATGATGTTTTGTGCCTTCTTTACACCCACCAACCGAGACAAATGGAGCTTATAGTGCTTCAAGTACTCTAGCTGCTTGGAAACCGGCAACACTTGCTATTGCAATTTGCAACCAAAGAGGAAAGACAGGAAAGGGAAAAGGTTAGCATCATACAATGACAAGCATTTCAGAACTTTTGCTGCTATTCGCAAGATGATGTGGTTAAAAGAAAAGTAGAAGGATTTTTTGTGGGCTTACTGAGAGATTGGCAGTAAGGTCATCATAACCAGAAGCAGCAGAAGCAAAACTAACACCATGAAGCAAATCTGCTGGCTTCAGATTAGGATCAAGAAAGGCTGGAATTATCTTCGTATAACCAATTGCCTCAGCTGGGGAAAGAAGCATAAACTATATATTAATCAAATGAAGGTGACATACGAATTTTTGTAGCGTAATGACAAGAATTCACCTATGAAATCTGTGGCAAGTCTTCCATTGCTTAACCTTCCAGTGGGGCGACGGTCAAAGAAGTCCTTCCCATAGGGAGGAAAGTTGCCCTTCGCAGTCGTTGGAAGGCGGTTGTTATTGCCAGGATCAACGCTTGAGTCTCCAAAGACTAGAACACAAGTCACATTGTGTTTTGCTGTCAAATGCCTCAATTGACGAATGTCCACTGCTCCTGAGAACAATGGCATCAGTGCCATTAATGCTAGAACCGTCACCATTGGAACTTTTGAATGCATTGGTGTTGTCTCCTTGTAAATTTGTCAAGACTGAAAGAGAATTTGATTAGTGAAGGCATGATTTGAACTACGTACTACACCTTTCTTAAATAGCCAACGAGCATCTCCTCCAATAGAAATAAGCTATTTAAAAGAGTTAAATCGATAGTATAGCATCTCCTCCAATATTGTAAATATAGTTTTTTATTTATGTGCATTTTAATAGTAAAAATTCATTTAGAAGATGACATTATATTTTAATATATTTGATACATAATAATCATTTAGAAGATGTAATTATATTTTAATATATTTGATACACAATTATTTTAACAATCTAATATTATCCTAGTTTAATCAATCAGAATAAAATTTTAGCTAGAAGGCATTATAGAGACAACTATCTCTTTCATTTTAGCTAGAAGATATCATGAATATTCAGATGAGTTTATATATGTTTTAATTAATTTTATAGATCTAAAATAATTATATAAGTTTTTAATATTTATGAAACGTCAATTAATTTCTAAAAAAATAAATTTAAAATCAATTAATCTACAAGTCTCCTTCTATACAGGGCCCAATGGTTTGGGGCCTTGGGGCATTAATCAAGTTCTGTTTTTTTTCGTTGCGTGGAAAATTTCGCTGTTTAGCGGTACAGATGAATTTATTTTTCTACCTACCAAGCTGAAAACAATATGGGCTTTGAACAGCGTGGCATAGATTTGGTGATTAAAGTATATTTTATTTATATTTTAAATTGATGTTTTTTATATAAAAAAAACAATTTCATTAATACTGAAAATAAAACATAGCCATTACAATTCCACAAGATTCAAATAGAGATATAATCGATTCTAATAACTGGAAAAAAAAAAAAAAGATTTGATCACTATATCAGAAACTATCGACCTTGTAAGTAGCATCTCGTCCTCATTTCACATACTTTCAAAGAGTTCTTCGAGGGTTTCCTTCTTTTCAAGCTGTTCACAATAAGATTGTTTTTCATGTGTTTAAGTGCATGCTTGTATAATAATTAATTTTTAAAGTATTTTGTTATTATTAGATTTAATAGTTTTATCAATGAAATTTTTTATTAGTATTTATACTATTTTTTTGTGATTATTTTACCAATAAAATCACATAAAAAAATTATTTGTTAAAAAAAATACTTATTAGTAATTTATAGTCTCTCAACAAGTTTATTATTAATGAATTTATTAATTGCTTTTATAGACAAACTATACATGCGAAGAAAAAATTATTTACTTCAATCCATCAATAATTCTCTAGGTGAATTGCAATGGCATTAATAGTGCAATTTTTTCAACTTTCTGAAATATACCAAAAAAATAATATCATTAATGATTTAATAGTTGTAGGAGTATTTATTATAATTCTTTTTTCAACTCTCTAAAATATATCTACTGAGATGAGTTGTACATTCTTGCAATCCTTAATCTAACAAAGTTGCGAACCCCGGAGTTAGAGTGTTCAGTATCGATTGTGAGTACCAAATGGTTGAAACATTACGAGTTGTTTGTAAGTTCTCGACCATAGTATTAGAAAGTTCGTACACTTGATTTCCATCGAATCCACCGGATGATCCTGCCTCCAACCACAAATTTAAATCAAAATTCGAGTGGGTCAGAGAATCGTTTTCATATCTCTTTTTCAATCAACTATTATATATCTCCTATAAATAAAAAATAAAACCATCAAATTCAAGTAAATAATATCTTAAGAAATAAAAATGGTTGAAAATAACATATCACAAAGTGTTGAGTTTCGTTATCAACAAACTACTACACCTTTTTTTTTGCTATCATCACTCTACACGTGCGTTTCCACAAAAAAACTTCATTTGATTTAACTCATGTTTAAAAGTCATGGCTGTATCATAAAAATATTATTAGTTAAATATATTTATAAATAATAAAAAATATAGTGATTAGAAAAATTGTGGGTTATTGAATTGTATTAAGATTGAAGGGGGAGGGGTGATTGTTTTGTTGTAGAGAAAAAATAGAAATAAAGGAGAGAGAGAAGAGAGTAGAGTCTCATGTTATAAATTAAATATTAATAACAAAATTATTTTGATGGTAACTCCATCTGCAATTCTATCAATATAAACATTACATTACTGTATAATTTGTTTTTTAAAATTTCATTATAATACTATCTATAATATTGTTGATATATATAGATGAAATTTTTCTATCAAGATATTTACAGATAAATTGTACAGCTAGTCTAATTTTGAAATAAATAAATTTTAAATAAAAAATAAATTTTAAATTTTAAAAAATATTATTTTTACCGTAAAAACAAACATTCTAAAACTCGGGAATCTCTACCCAAAAGTTATGAATGGGAGAAGTTATCGATAGATTTGACACCTACACCACTTTAACTTCATTTAAAACTATAAATCCATGCCCCCAATCCGAACCTCCAATTAACACAAATCAACAACAAAACATCGTTATACGTTGAGGATAATAATAAATCAAATAAAATTATAGATTTTAAAATATATAAAATTTAAATTCATAATTATTTAAATTGCAAATATAATAACTAAATTCAAAATTATTAGGGGGAAGGAAAAAGATAGAGAAATAGAAAGGGGTTGTCGATGATATTATTCCATTTGCAGCCGTTCAAAAAAAGTATTATCAAGAGAAATAGAGAGTGATTCATAGCTTCATTAATTCAATATTGGGAATTTTGTATTTTAACAAATTTTGCCTTAAATATAAAAAATATATTTATACAAATGAGTATTTATAAAACTTTTAGTCATGACTATGTTGTTTATAAACCCTATCCACATCAAATGTACTTAAAAGTAACTCTTTCAAATAAAAAATTCATTCTAATAAATAATCATTTTTTTGTTCACATAAGACACTTTACATATTGATGATATCCATATAGTATAAATAAAACATTATAATAAATAATCAAATTGTTTTCTCTTTTTTATTTACTCTATTTTCGGAAGAAAGATGTAGAATTGTTTTATATATAATAACATATGATATGAAAAAAATGTATTTAATTTTTCTAAATAAATTGCTGATATTTTTTTTATTCAATCTAATTATAAATAATCAAATACAAGCACGCAGTAGACACAAAGATATACTAACTATTAACTATCTTATATTTATAGTTTTTATTTTAATACAATCAAAATTCACGGATATGTTTTAACAATCAACAAACTAATTAACTATAAATTATCAAGCTTTATGTAAAACTAGTCGTATTTAAAAAAACTAAGCATTTTAATTTAAAAAAAATACATGATTTAAACTTATTCATTAATAAATATTCTTAAAAATCTATTAGGAATTAGAATAAAATTATTATAAATTATTTAAATAATACTAGTAATTAAGAAGAAGATAAAATTAAAAAGTTTATGACACATAAATTAATGTTATGCTTATGACACATAAATTTATAAATTAAAAAGTTTGTTATAGCTTGAAGTTGCTACAAGTGTATATAGCAACTTTGGCAGGGACCTGGATCTATGAAGAAAGAGTTTTTTCCATGTCTTTTCTTATAAATATTTATAATTTTAGTAAAAATAATTAAAATTTTAATTTTTTAAAATAATTTTTTAATTTAACCCCCCTAACTTTTTGATCTTGCTCCGCCGCTGTCGGTGGTCCAATTGATATACACAGATGAATGAGAAGATACTCGTCGGCACATTGAAGCAACATAGTATGACTTTTGATGTTGATATTCAGAGCAAGGGATAATTTCCTCTTTCCTTTTTCACGTTTTCGCTGACAGCTCCATTGAAAACTTGGTTGCGCCTCAATAATTAATATTGCAGTTGCGCTGCGTCGCTTGTCAGTTGAAACTTCCCAAAAATATTATGATACAATGACCCTCCACTAGCAAGCAAAATAAATATAGTGGTGTAAGGGGTTTATTTTCTTTTTCCGCATCTGATTTCGAATCTTATTATGCATGTTTGTCATCCTTGCAGTGCCTTACCTATTTACTGGGCTTGCAGGATGTTCAGTGAGCCGTGAGGATTAGTCGTGGTGCGCGTAAGCTGGCCTGGACACCCTACATAAATTAAAAATATATATATAAATAGAGGGGCAGATTGGTCATTGCACATAGTTCAACAGGCACTAAAAAATTAAATTGGGGTAGCCTTGTTTTTTTTGTTCCCTTTTTTTTTTAAATAATAGAAAGATCTAGTTACCTTTTTAAAAAAAAAGACGAGCATAAAAAGGTTTTTTTTATCTTTTTATTTTTTTCAAAATAATAAATTGACTTAATTATACTTCAAAATGAAATCACTGTTAAGCTGTTGTTAAGGGACCTTGTATTAAGGATGTTGTCTTAAGGGGGCATTTTAATCTTTCTAGTAAGGTTTTTCTGTTATTATCAATTTTAGTTAGGAAAAATTTAGTAATCTAAATATTCATATTATTGAAAAAGAAACATTGGTTGGCATCTAATTTGCACGTCGAGTGGGGACTCCATGTGCACCCTTGGGTGGTGGGTACAGCAGTGTCCGGCATCCATAAACAACTAATTTTCATGGCGTTCAATGTGTCCAATTGCAGAGAAGCCTGTGGGGCAACACGTGTGTTGAATTTATTTTGTTTTATATTTTGTTCTTAAATTTTATTCATATTAATTTGATGGTTACCTATATTATTTTTTATTTTTTTATTATTAAGAAATTTACATTGTTTTTTTTGTTTGTTTGTTTTCTATAGAATAATGTTATTTTTATGATTTAGGTTACTAATTTAAATTTTATATTTTTTATAAATTATTTTTTAAAATTTTATAATTTGACAGTGATTATTGACCTTACACTACATGATTTGTTCTGTTATGTTTTTTTTAGTTATTTTAATTTTATATTTCAAGTAATACGTTATTTGAGTTAATATAATTTGATTAAAAAAAAATAGTATTTTTTTAATGAATTTTTTTATTTTATTTCTTAATATTAACTTATTAATCCTTAAACTTTGTGATTTTTTTATTTTTTATAGGATTATTTAAATGCGAGTTGGTTAAATTAACCAACCTTAAATCAATTTTTTTTAGTGTTTTTTATTGATTTAATTTTATTTTTTTATGTTTTTTTTTAAAACATTTCTTGTTTTAATTTAATATCACACATAAGGGATTATTTAAGTCAACACAAGTTTTTCTTCGTTGATATTTTTTGTTTTTCAATTTCTTTTATTTTCTTTCCATTTCATTGTTTTGAACTAAAGATTAAATATAGTTATCATCAACATGTCTTTTAAATTTAGGAAAAAAATTAACCATACTCGTAGTGTAACATGTGACACCTATATAGTATAAAGCTAAAACGATTCTGTCACGAAAAAAAAGTAGAAGAAGACAAAGAAATCCAATCACGAGAGCTGAAATTCTATCGGTAAAGGGTAGGCATGGAAACAGATCTATGTCGTTGGTGATTTACTAAGCTGTCAGTGATTTTCGGTGCATTAAAGCTATCCTTTTATTTATTTTTTTATTTCTCAAAGATCTACCACATTTATTGACCCGGAAGTCCAGCACCACCTCCAGCGCCCAGCTAATTCCAGGCTTGATCTCAATTTCTAGAATTGTGGTTGGTTTTTTCAAAAGTTATAATTTTTTTTGAAGTATATATATATATATATATATATATATATATTTGTGTGGATCACATATAAAAAAACTAGCTACGCCTCTGTCCCAACCACCCTGGAATATTTTGAAAGTGTAGCTGTGAATATTGACCTGGGGTAAATTCAGAAAAAAAAAATATTTTCATTTTGAAAGTATAGCTGTGAATGTTTTTTATTTTTATTCTGAGTATTTTTTATTTCATTATTATTAATCTAGTTTGGTTAGCTCAATAAATCACTAAAATCCCAACTAGATTTTGAAAATATTATAGCAGTTATTTTTCAAATTGTTTTTCATTCTAAAACACATCAAAATAATATTTTTTTACTTTTTAAAAATTATTTTTAATATTAACACATCAAAATGATCTAAAAATATTAAAAAATATATTAATTTGAAATAAAACAAAAAATAAAAAAATTTAATTTTTTTCAAAAAACATTTCCAAGACGCAATGCAAAACACTATCTGAATTGGTTTCAGCTAGCATAATTTATTTGTTGGGAAATAGTTTTTTTTTTTTAGAAAGTAGTTTTCTTGAAAAGTGAATTCCTAAAAAATAAATTATTTTTTTATATTTGGTGGTGTCATTGAAAATAAGTTGAAAAATATTTTTCAGTATTTAGTTATGTTATGAAAAATAAGTTGAAAAATAACTTATTAATATTTTATTTTTTTCAAGTTTATTAAAATAATAAGAAACAAATCTTACAAATTCAAAAGTTGAATGAGAATGAAATTGAAAACAAATTTAACTTCATAAATTATCTCAAATAAAATAAATAATAATCAAAATAATAGAAATCAAATTTAACAAATAAAAAAATTAAAAGATGATGAAATTAAAATTAAAATAATTATAATTTTATAAATTATTTCAAATAAAATAAGTAACAATCAAAAGAATAAAGATCAAATTTGATAGATAAAAAATTTCAATTAAAAAATTAATAAAAGAGAAAAAAATAACAATTATAAAAATAAAGATCAAAGTTAATATAAAAATTAAATCAAATTTTAAGGGATGAAATTCAAAAAAAAAAATTCAAACAAAATATATATCAATCAAAAATTTAAAGATCAAATTTGATATAATCAAAAAATAATATAATATTTTTAAATTTTTCACAACTTCAAAAAAATATTTCCAGCTCAAAATAAAAAAAAATATTTTCTTAAAAATCAAGTTAGTTTTTTCTTTAATTAGAAAGTTTTTTCTATTAATCAATATTTCTAATGTCAATTAAATATAAGAAAATTTTAAAAATAATTTTCAAAAAACTAATTTCAAGAAAAACAAAGGCTCATGGTACTTATACTTGGATTATTTTTTTTTTAAAGAAGAAAATAGTAACTGTTAGTAAAATTTCTCACCAATTTCTTTCTTTTCCCTCTTCTGTTGTTTCTGAAATTTCTTTACATTTTTATATGCATGGTTAATTAATTACATAATTTTATTATTATTATTACTGTATAATATATTCAGGTCGGCAGATGACGCAGCTGAATTAAATGAGCTGCGGGATGGAGTTGAGACCATTTATATTTGTGTCGTTAACAGCTTAAAGTGATTCTGCATGCATGTTCCCTCATCTATGTTATAACTTTTTGAAAGGATGCTTCATAAATCTTCCCGTACACCCACAATTATTTTTTAATGGCTGGATACACAAACAAATCAATGCTATTGATCAAGTAGATATCATTCTTTTCAAAATTGAAATTGAAAATAGCTTTTAAATTTAAATAAATATTATTTTCATCACAACTTGAGATTGAGACTAATGTTTATTTATTTTAAAAATATTTTTTAAAAAAAATAAACAAATATTGTCTTTGTTTTTATTGTAGTTGTGATAAAGATAAATACTATTGATTGAGTAGATGATTTTTTAATTTTAAAATTTAAAATAGCTTTTAAATTTAAATAATATAGACTGATATTAAATTTTTTTAAATATCATTTTTTAAATTCAAATTTAAAATATTTTAAATAAATATATTAAAACTGACTCTATCACATTTAAAAAAAGAAAGAAGTCACGTATGCTCTATAAATTGTGTTATTTCGTAAATTAAACCGTGCTATTTTACAAAAAATTTATTTCTATTATGCTACTTTAAAAAATTATTCTTTTATATTTTAAATTAATTCTTTTATGATTATGAGCTTTAGGCAATTGGATCATATGGGGAAATGTGTCAAGATGAGATGATGTTTAATAAGAACTAGATATTTAGCCCGCACTTCATCACATATTAAATAATTTTTTTTCATTATGATAGCATTTTCTACATGTTTTTTAATATGAAAAAAAAATCTCAAACACTGATCATAAAGTTCATTTATACATTTAATTAAATAAATTGACAACTATCTACACAACAAAAAAAAATTATAAAATTTGATTTGTAGCCAAATGAAACTAACCAACCATACTTGTAATTAATATCATAAACTTGATTGGGCTAAATAATTTTAAAGTAAAAGGCACGGGCCTTATTATTATTTTTTATTATTTTTCTATGTGTTGTTAACCCAATGATTTTTTTGGAAAAAATAAATAGCAAGTGATCCTGTCTAAATTTCGATGACTTCTAGTCATCAAAAAGTTAAATTGTGATATTTTAGACAAAGAAAAACTTATTTTTATCTACCCAAAAAACAAAAATAACCCCTAAAAACCCTGTAAAACATATTTATGGCTTCGAAAAACCTAAAAAATAACCTTAAGACCCATAATCAATCCCCTACTAAAATTATTTTCAGACTCGGATCTATCATATCAAGCAAGTTCAAAAGAAAAAAAACTCTTTCTATTTAGAGGAGTTTATTGACACTAAAATCATCTCTTTCTATGAGTATAATCGATGTAAATGGTGATTTCCTGTTATTATTATTGAAATTCAATGTCTTTCTTTCTCCCCTCACAAATTACAGACCAAAAAATAAGGAATATAAAGTTTGGGATCAAAATTTACTTTGTTCTTAAATTTTAAAAATTAAAGGGACCAAACATTATAATTGAAAAAGTTTGGAGACTACACTAAACATTTCACCTAAACTTTGTTAAATTCACTCATTCCCTCTATTTTTCCCACTTTGGTGTTATGCTTTTTAATCTTACCCTTTTCAAAAAAAATAAAAATTAAATTGTCCTCTAATTTGACAATTCCAAAGCGAAATTAAAAAAAAACAAAAAGTTTTGGGGCAAAAAAGTGAAAGTCTACAGTAAATTATGAGAAATAAGTAAAGGTAGTTGAATAAGAAGCTCGTGACTAATTTGGTGGGGAGAAGAATATGAATATGAAAAGACAGTGGATGTAAAGATGAGAATGTCAGAGGACAAGCAAAAAAGAAGAAAAGCGAGATTGCCAACCCTATTCTAAAGCTATGATCGTTTTTATAGCCATGATATTTTCCAAGTTCCATGGAAAGGTGGTAGAATTAATTATTGACATTAATTATCTAATAACTTAATAATGATAAGTGTTTTTAATTTCTATGAGTTATTATTGAAAATTAGGAGTTGTTTTTTATTTAATAGATATACTACTTGTCTTTCTAATATATAATAAAGGCATTTTATTTGTGCATTAATTTTGATTAATTTGGGTTTCATTTATCATGTATTAAGGTCTGCAAATGAGTAATATGTGTTCCTTCGACTAGTGATTATATATATATATTGAAAAGATAATATCTCTGTTTGCATAACTAAAAATCCTTTAATGTTGATTATATATAAATATTTTTTTGTTTTTTTCTGATATTAAAAATATTTTAAAAAATAAAAAAATCATGTAAATATATTTTAAAATAAAAAGCACTTTAAAAATTGAAGTTTATATAAAATAGTTTAATGAAATTATAGTTTTTCAAATAGAGTCGCAACAAGAATCCGTTGTAGTCTAGTTGGTTAGGATACTCGGCTCTCACCCGAGCGACCCGGGTTCAAGTCCCGGCAACGGAAGTATATTTTTTCACATTTTCGCATGAAAGGAAGAGAACCTTATAGCAATCCTAGACTCCGCCTCCGATTCCAAACACACACCAGACGCCAACGATGATAGTAAGCCATTTATTCCGCCACTTGTTAATCTCCTCATCTAATTTTATTAATAATTTGTGTTTTGTTTTTGTTTAAATTGAAACGCTAGGGATTGGATTTCTCGAAGCAGCTTGCAGCTCTTGTATTGTAACGAAACTCTTACAACAAAGGAATTTCCTTTCTTTTGTTTCCTTCATTTTAGAGATTTAGGAATTGCAATTATCGTTACTGTTATGGAATTTGTGTTCTGTGAACCAAACTGTGCGAGGCGGTGTTTCAAATTCCGAGGGCCGGGAAATCCTTGGAATTGATTACTCAAAGTTTCCGTCTTCTAAATGAGTTAGATAACGTACTCAATTGCTTCTCTTTTAATCTGAACTTGCAGTTTTAGATGATGCTTAGAGAATTTAATTTGTTTTTGCTTGCGTTTAGCGTTATCCTGGCGTGTATTTGTCGGATAAAGAAGCATCTCGGCCAGCGGAGGTATTAAGTTCTTCTGCTTCTATCCTGGTGTGTATTTGATCAAGGTTTTTTAAGTTCTATCTATATGTTGATGATGATGGTGTTAGATATAAAATTCTTTTTGGCTGAATATTGGGCCTCGTCTCGCGAGAGCGGAGCTGGCGGTACTAGTATCATCAGACCGCTTAACTCACTGGTGAGTTGGATAAACTTATAATTGCAGTGGTTGAATCGTTTTTTTTTTTTTTTCATGAACAAGTACTTATTCTTGTGGCATGGAGAATGATTGCAACGCTGGATTACTTGTGTGCTGGAATTTTATTTTATTTGATTGGCTCTGCTATTCACGGGGTTTGCTCAAATGGCTAATGAGGGAAACCTTCAAGCATTAGAAATGGGGGTTAGTTTGCTTGTTCTTTCTACTTTTCAAGTGAATAAAATGCTAGACAAACCGTGCAATGTCTTGTAGGTCCTAACAGCAAACTCGTTTGAAACTGTCAGTTTAAATTATATCAAGCTTGGAACATTCACTTTGGACACCCAATGAGCGTTGTTCTTACGTGCTTTTACTGAGGAACATGGTGCTGTTCCAATATCTTGTCAATGCTCTTGAAGGAGATTTTGTACGACGTAACAGGGTGCATGGAGGTATTGACACATCCCTTGTTCATATGCTTTTCAGCACCTGGGAGATTTAAACAGTTTATTATCCTACTGCGGAAACCATGAACTGGACCCGTCTAAGGGAGTTCTTGCTCCTTATGGTTATTGTTCTTATTGAGTTTGTGCTTCGTTGTTTATGATGGTGTATGTCCTTAATTGATTTCGTATACTTTCGGCCTTCCAAAGACTTTCAATATCCTTCCTTGTTCTTAAATTAAAAATCTCTCCTTGCTGGAGACGTTTCATGATGTGAATATCTTGTATCTTGTTTATGTCGCAGAGTTCAAGAAGAGCAAACTACAGAGGCTTGATGAAAGATTGCTTGGGCGGCATGTGTGGATTATTTGAAGTTTCTGCGGGAATCAGTGAGAATTTAGAACCTCCTGATAATTCTGCAGCAAAACTATCTCACAATGGCAATACTGCTTCAGCGTTTGCATTAGACTTATATTAATTTTTTTTAAATATCATTTTTTAAATTCAAATTTAAAATATTTTAAATAAATATCACATTTAAAAAAAAGGAAGAAGTCGCGTACGCTCTATAAATTGTGTTATTTCATAAATTAAACCGTGCTATTTCACAAAAATTTATTTCTATTATGCTACTTTAAAAAATTATTATTTTATATTTTAAATTAATTCTTTTGTGATTATGAGCTCTAGGCGATTGGATCATATAGGGAAATGTATCAAGATGAGACGATGTTTAATAAGAACTAGATATTTGACCCGCACTTCATCACATATTAAATATTTTTTTTTTATTATGATAGCATTTTCTATATGTTTTTTAACATGAAAAAAAATCTCAAACACTGATCATAAAGTTCATTTATGCATTTAATTAAATAAATTGACAACTATCTGCACAACAAAAAAATTATAAAGTCTGATTTGTAGCCAAATGAAACTAACTAACCATACTTGTGATTAAGATCATAAACTTGATTGGGTTAAATAATTTTAAAGTAAAAGGCATGGGCTTTATTATTATTTTTTATTATTTTTCTATATGTTGTTAACCCAATGATTTTTTTGGAAAAAATAAATAGCAAGTGATGCATCGCCTATCCTGTCTAAATTCCGACGACTTCTAGTCATCAAAAAGTTAAATTGTGATATTTTAGACAAAGAAAAACTCATTTTCATCTACCCAAAAAACAAAAATAACCCCTAAAAACCTTGTAAAATATATTTATGGCCTCGAACAACCTAAAAAATAACCTTAAGACCCATAATCAACCCCATGCTAAAATTATTTTCAGGCTCAGATCTATCATATGAAGCAAGTTCAAAGGAAAAAAACTCTTTCTATTTAGAGGAATTTATTAACACTAAAATCATCTCTTTCTATGAGTATAATCGATGTAAACGGTGATTTTCTATTATTATTATTGAAATTCAATGTCTTTCTTTCTCCCCTCACAAATTACAGAACAAAAAATAAGGAATATAGAGTTTGGGATCAAAATTTACTTTGCTCTTAAATTTTAAAAATTAAAGGGACCAAACATTTATAAGTGAAAAAGTTTGGAAACTACATTAAACATTTCACCTAAAACTTTGTTAAATTCACTCATTCCCTCTATTTTTCTCACTTTGATGTTATGCTTTTTAATCTTACCTTTTTTTTTAAAAAAAAAAATTGTCCTCTAATTTGACAATTCCAAAGCGAAATTAAAAAAAACAAAAAGTTTTGGGGGAAAAAAGTGAAAGTCTACAGTAAATCATGAGAAATAAGTAATGGTAGTTGAATAAGAAGCTCGTGACTAATTTGGTGGATAGAAGAATATGAATATGAAAAGACAGTGGATGTAAAGATGAGAATGTCATAGGACAAGCAAAAAAGAAGAAAAGCGAGATTGCCAACCCTATTCTAAAGCTATGATCGTTTTTATAGCCATGATATTTTCCAAGTTCCATGGAAAGGTGGTAGAATTAATTATTGACATTAATTATCTAATAACTTAATAATGACAAGTGTTTTTAATTTCTATGAGTTATTATTGAAAATTAGGAGTTGTTTTTTATTTAATAGATATACTACTTGTCTTTCTAATATATAATAAAGGCATTTTATTTGTGCATTAATTTTGATTAATTTGGGTTTCATTTATCATGTATTAAGGTCTGCAAATGAGTAATATGTGTTCCTTCGACTAGTGATTATATATATATATTGAAAAGATAATATCTCTGTTTGCATAACTAAAAATTCTTTAATGTTGATTATATATAAATATTTTTTTGTTTTTTTCTGATATTAAAAATATTTTAAAAAATAAAAAAATCATGTAAATATATTTTAAAATAAAAAGCACTTTAAAAATTGAAGTTTATATAAAATAGTTTAATGAAATTATAGTTTTTCAAATAGAATCGCAACAAGAATCCGTTGTAGTCTAGTTGGTTAGGATACTCGGCTCTCACCCGAGCGACCCGGGTTCAAGTCCCGGCAACGGAAGTATATTTTTTCACATTTTCGCATGAAAGGAAGAGAACCTTATAGCAATCCTAGACTCCGCCTCCGATTCCAAACACACACCAGACGCCAACGATGATAGTAAGCCATTTATTCCGCCACTTGTTAATCTCCTCATCTAATTTTATTAATAATTTGTGTTTTGTTTTTGTTTAAATTGAAACGCTAGGGATTGGATTTCTCGAAGCAGCTTGCAGCTCTTGTATTGTAACGAAACTCCTACAACAAAGGAATTTCCTTTCTTTGTTTCCTTCATTTTAGAGATTTAGGAATTGCAATTATCGTTACTGTTATGGAATTTGTGTTCTGTGAACCAAACTGTGCGAGGCGGTGTTTCAAATTCCGAGGGCCGGGAAATCCTTGGAATTGATTACTCAAAGTTTCCGTCTTCTAAATGAGTTAGATAACGTACTCACTTGCTTCTCTTCTAAATGAGAATGTAACAGGGTGCATGGAGGTATTGACACATCCCTTGTTCATATGCTTTTCAGCACCTGGGAGATTTAAACAGTTTATTATCCTACTGCAGAAACCATGAACTGGACCCGTCTAAGGGAGTTCTTGCTCCTTATGGCTATTGTTCTTATTGAGTTTTGTACTTCGTTGTTTATGATGGTGTATGGCCTTAATTGATTCGGTATACTTTCGGCCTTCCAAAAACTTTCAATATCCTTCCTTGTTCTTAAATTAAAATTCTCTCCTTGCTGGAGACGTTTCATGATGTGAACATCTTGTATCTTGTTTATGTCGCAGATTTCAAGAAAAGCAAAACTACAGAGGCTTGATGAAAGATTGCTTGGGCGGCATGTGTGGATTATTTGAAGTTTCTGCGGGAATCAGTGAGAATTTAGAACCTCCTGATAATTCTGCAGCAAAACTATCTCACAATGGCAATACTGCTTCAGCGTTTGCAACCAGAGCTGATGATGGTGTGAGGTACTTGTCATTATTTTCTCTTTAATTTCTGACCGAGTAAAGTGAACACACAGCTGGGTTTGATTCAGGACCCCACTGGTAGAGATAATTTTGGATGAATTTCTTTAGAAAGCAATGAATGTTTTTAGGAAAGGAGGGGTGTGTTGTTGCCGCAATAGCGGGGGCTACCACACCAAACAAGCCGTAATAATCAATTATGTGATTCACTACACCTGGAAAGTAGAGTGGTTTGCGCTGGCATATAATTATACACCTAAATAATGAAGAGATTATTGTGTGGAAATGTGGAGTGGTTATTTTTAAAATTATTATTTTTAAAAGTATATTAAAATAATATTTTTTATATTTTTTAAAAATTAGTTTTAATATTGACACATTAAAATAATATAAAAACATAGAAATATATTAAATTAAAACAAAAAAATAAAAGTTTATAAATTTTTTAAAAATAATTTTTTAAAACACAATACAAAATACTTAACCAGTATTTAGTAACACCTACTCAATAATTTCCCCTCTCCAATTGCATGATCACATTACATCTATCATTTCGAACCTTGTACTAGGGGACAGCTGAGGGGCTTGAGGAGAGCTGGCTTGCTGGGTAACAGTCCAGCTCTGCAGATTCTCAACAATTTCATATGTTGATATGGTTTTTCTACAGATTTTAGTCACTGAACTCTGCCCCAGAAGATAGGCATTAATCATGACAATAACCTTGAAACCGTCCGAAGCATCAAAGTAATGGAATGGGCCTCAAAGTAAAAAGAAGCTGCACAAAAAGGGTAGGACAAGGATAGAAAGTAGTCATCACTGCTCCGAATACTCCATCTAAACAAAAACAAAGGGGAATTCAGGAAGATAATGGATAACACAATGAATTCTGAAGCAATTTCAGTATCAAGAACATGGAAAAGAGTGAACTAGTTCTAGCAAAACACATCTATTGTTCATGCAATAAATTTCAAACTGCATGTATTTCATGATTACGAGGGGACTTCTGTCCACTCTTTGCATACAAAATATCTATTTACTTGTGTTGCACACTCTAAACCCTGATGCCGATCCACCCCCCATCAACGCACACGCACACACAATGGTTTTGTTTTCTGGGGCGGCATTGCTACCTGAAAACCTGGTTTGTTTCCCTTCATCACTCCTCACAACGTAAACTGTCTCACTGTCACAGACAAATGGCATTATAACCACACACACACACACACACACACACACACACACACTCTACCACTTGCATTTCTAACACAATAATTAACGGGATGTTATCATATATTAGATTTTCTTTTTCCTATTTTCTCTCTCATTGTTCAGTAAAATGAATGCCAAATAAAACTGCATAATTTCTCTGCATAACCAGCACATATAAACACAAACACAAATTAAGAAAACCCACCCCTGTACTTGATTAACTAACCACTCAAACATTTTACAGAATAAGAGCTCTTCTTACACAACATAGAGAGAAAGAGATGAATTATTTACGTTCTGGTCCCAACCTCTGCCAGTACTCTCATTTGTAAACCACCTCATGTTCACTACCTTACGGCATCTGCGCATTTATTTATTTGTTGAACTCAAAAACTAAGAGTCAATCACACCATAAACACAGAAAAAACCAAAAAAGAGGGGTTGTTTAAAATTAAATGTTATCAGCAGCAGAGTCGGCATCGGACTCGTGAAGGCCAGCAAGAAGGCCTGGTCCAATCTCCGATAACCCTGCAGTTACCGACCTGTAAATGTAATTAAAAAGCTGCATGCATAGGTGTGAAGGCTAAGAAAGAGAGAGGGAGAGTTGAGAAGTAACCTCGACACTTGCAGTGGTGTCTCGCTGGACTGCGGCTCTCATGGCTCTGATTTTAAGAGTTTGTGGCCTTCGCAAAGGATGGAAAAGGAGATATTTTATGAGGTTTTAACGAGTCAAATTTTGTATGTTAGAGGGATAATTAGAAGTGAATTATAATTGAAAATTTTCATCGCTTCAATTTTTCTGTTAGGTTTTTTAATCTTTTAATTAAACGTAAGTAAACAATTCGATAATTTAGTTGAAGTTTGTGTTGTTTTTCTTTTTTAAAAGAGTGGAGAAAAAGAGTGAATTGAAAAAGGGAAAGAACCGTCTCCCTCTCCCAAATCATCATCACCGATCAGCCCCTTCATCGCCTCCAAGCACAACCACTTCTCTAGTCATCAGTACCTTTCTCTTCTAAATTGTACATCCACCCATTTGACCACCACCATAACCGATCAACACTGGTCAGCCTTGCCAACATCCAAACAGAACCATCTTGCCTTCGTACCAACAGCTGAGGCTGACCTTAAGGAGATTTATAATAATCTTATCCTTATTTATTTGACCATGAATTAGCAAAGGGACTCTCTGAAGGAAATAAATTTCTATATAGCAAAAGGTTTCCTCGGCTTGGAAGGATATTCGTTCTTTGAATCGAGCAATTCGTAGACCATCTTGGGTGCTCTGTTGTTCTTTGGGTGAATGAATATCCAAAGCAAACACATTACGAAGATTGACCCCTATATTTGTTTCGGTACTCCATTGAAAATAAAAGTTTGAAGATAAATTATATATATGAAGAATGTTATTCCGTGAATGATTTATCTCAAAATCTCCAGACATTCACTACAAATTTCAAACCCCATAATATTAAAGCCCAAAACATCTACCACAAGGAGAAAATAAGGAAATTTCAAAAAAATAATAATCCAATTATGCATGCATACTGCAAACTCTCCTCATCTCTCCATGTCTTCTTCCCCTTTTCACACCAATTGAGCCCATTTTCTCCATAGCTATTGAAAATGCTTGGAAGAACCTTTTCTTATCCTTTCCTAATTGTTGAACCAAGGGCTTGGTTCTTGGGTCCAAAAATAGAGCTTGGTCCGAGGCCAACAACCCCAATTTAGCCTCTAAATTCCCATAATAAGCATGATCAAACAAGAACGGAGTGGTAACATCAAAGGGTGCTATAATGTCTGAATTCCCACCGAATTGTGGGCAGGACATTTTAAGAGCTTTTAGTAGCCTTGGATCCATGCCAGGGTCAGGCTGTTTAGTGCCACGGTAATTGTAGAGTCGGCTAAGAAATTGCTTACAGTGAGCAAATCCAAATGTGTGAGCGCCAGAAAGAACGACTAGGTCCTCAAGTGTTAGTCCTTTAGAGTTGAAGAGTTTTAGTAGTTGATCAATGGTGAAATTTGCACGAGGGATGTTGTACGGCACCCTGGATGCCATTGATATTTTCCCATCCCACCTCCCTTTCTTCACCTGGTAATAAGGACCTCCTGCCTGAGCCACATAAACATAACAGATGAAACCAGAGCATGAACCCTTGGATAATATAATGATGCTATTGGACAAAAAATATCATTATTTGATGATTACAATGTTGTTTTAATAGTTAGTAATTGAAAGAATCTCATCCTGTAATTATAAAAATTAGAAGTTCTTTTATCCTGATGTGAAATCAGAACAAGCTGGAAACACGACATGGATTCTTGTCCTCTTGTATTGACATCATGAAAGAGGTGTCCGGTATTTTTCAAATCAATTAATAAATTCATGAGATTCGATTGTCCCTATTATTTTACATGCCAATACTAATCATTAACCTTGTCTCCCATGGTGACCTGATCTAACCAGCCCAGAAGACTGGAAGTTTCAATGTTGTTATGGTTAGGACAAATTACAGGCATAGTGGCTTTAGCTGTTCAAAGCAGACCTGTGATTCAAGTGACAGAAAGAGAAAATAGAAGTATGAATGTTCTCCTTTTGTGTCCTTTTATGCTAAGTTTACATGTTTTTGTCCTAAAAAATGACCAGACTACATTTTTCTCCACCTTTCTATAGAGGAAGCATTACGTAGCAAATATGTTCACACCAAAACAAAAGAGGGAAATTAGGCTGTTTTTTTTTCTAAGCAGACTGTGTAATAAAATCATAGCAGCTTGCAATTTGAGCATAGAACAAGGAAACTCAAGCTTCAACATGGAGATACATTTGGTGTGGAGAAATATATTCAAGAGCATAAAACAGAAATGATGGGTATGATATTGAAGGAGGAGGAAAATGAGGCACATACAAGGTGGACATAATCTCTGGCTGCAATTGCAAGAATGTCTGCACATGAAACAATACCAGGGCACTTTCTCTCCACCAAGTCTTTGGCCTTGCTTATAGTCTGAAATCCCTCCACCCTCAAGTCTTTATTGTCCTCTGCATCCTTCTCTGCCAACTGTTTACTTCTAGGGTTTGTTGATATCAATATTGATGCATCACAGCCCTTCAATATAACCACGCATCAAATTTAAGTAAGATGGTAAGTTATCAATTAATTTATGCTACAAAAAATGTAGCATGATAATAAGCTAAAGCACAGAGCATGCATGGCAAGGATAATGGAGAATGTGGAATCGAGATTACTTCTACAAAGCAGTCATGAAAGAAGAGGCGAATGGTGGCTGGCCCTGACACTGGTGCTTCTTTGAACTGTTGGGAAGTGACTGAACCAACAAGTTGCTCAAGCTGAGGGCACTTTTTAGCATAGTAATTAACAGATAATTGGCGTGGAGGGCGAGAGCTCTTGGTGACTTTGGCTGCACAATTTGAGGCTCTTACAACAAGCAAGAAAACAAGCAAGAAAGTGCAAATAGAAGAAGAAGAAGAAGAAGAAGAAAGAGCAGGCATGATTGTTGTATACACAGGCAGCTTAGGACAAAGAAGAAATAGTAGAAGAAATATATATAGACACACAAGTCAAGGCTCAGTTGTGAAAGTTTGTTGAGGGACAGATTGCCAAGTAAAAAAAGAGAGGAGAGAATCAACACCCGTGAAGCCTCGAAGCAAAAATTAATTATGCATAAAGCTAGAGAGAGAGAGAGAGAGAGAGAGAGCCAAAAAAAAAAAAAT
>NW_011499874.1:317597-348641 GCF_000495115.2 Populus euphratica | reverse complement strand
AAAAAAAATTAATTTGTTGTTAGGAAAAAATAAAAATAATAGAGAAAAAATAAAGAGAGAGAAAATAGACATTTAAAGAAGATAAAAAAAAGTTCAATTGATCATATATATTTTAATAAAAAAAAATATTATTTTAATATCAATAAATTTTTCTGATGTAAAGTTTTCTGATTTAAAGAGTGGAGTTGTATGAAAATAGTTTGAAACTTTCATTTTATCAGAAAAAATAAGTTCAAATTTGAGTTCTTTTAATTGATTTAAGTTTTTTTATTAATTTATTTAATTTTTTAATATTTTGGAGTTAAAAATATATTCATTTGGGTTTCAGCATATTTTTAGATATTTCCGGATAGAAAACAAAAAAAAAAGAGGGTTGAAATGGTTTTTTTTTGCTACAGGAACACAAATATATGATTTTCCAATAATAAGAAGTAGCCAGAATTTAAACCCAATGACCATGCATTGCCCGCTAAGCGTCACATCTTATATTATACTTTAAAATGAGAGGGAAAAATACTGTGCTAGTATTAGAGCATATATATTCTGGATCACATTATAAATATAACATATTTATACTGTGAACTACATGGTAGATTTTTAAGGATCATAAAAGGTACTATTAACTATATTATTAATATTTAGATAATCATAAAAAGTGTTATCTTTTTATTTTTTTTATTTTAAAAATTATTGAAGTATATTAGGTTAAGACATGTCGCAAGACTCTATTCTAATAGATCTGGCATAAACACTAAATTTAGAATTATTGAGTTTGGCATGGCCGATTATTAAGTCTAACTTGATTGTTAGACTTATGACTTTTGAGTTTTACATTACCTTTAAATATAAAATGTATTAAATTTAACATTAAATTTAAATTTTTTAAATTTAGCTTTGTTGCCTAACCAAAAAGATTTGGGTTTGTATCAACTTCCAAATTTAACTTTCTTGGATTTGGTTTTGCCTCCAAATCTAAGTGTCTTGAGTATGACTTGATTGTCTGAAACTCATAGATTTAATATGATTAATAGATTTAAAATACTTTAAATATTTTTAATATATTTTTATATTAAAAAAATTATTATTAAAGATCTATAATAAGTATATTATTAAAAGAATTTGGTTAACAAAAATTAAAAGAGGGTTAGCCGAACATCTATTAGGTGGTTTTTCTTTTTAAGTTTATTGTAAATAAAATATCTTAAATATCATCAAATTTTATCATAATTTAATAAAATTATAATCTTTTTAATAATTTTACTAATTGCTTTGTGAATTGTTATATATGAATCTAATTTACAAGATTTATGAAAAAAAATATGCTCATGAATATTAAATGAGAATAACCATTTATTTTGTTATTTTTTTTATATTAGTTTTTTTATTTTTTTATTATATAGAAATTATCGAGTTATAATTTTTTTATATTTTTTATCAAGTCATAATTTTTAGATCATTATAAACTTTTTGTTTAAAAGGCAATGATTATTATAAAAAATCATATTTTTGTAAAACACAAATAAGAAATAAATGAAGAAGGAAATATTAGAGTTTTGATCGAAAACATATATTTTTCCTCTTTATTCAAATAATTTAAATTTTTATGCATATTTATTTTAATGACCTTCAGTTTTGTATTAAAAAGAAGTGTTGTTGATAATATATATATATATATATAAGAAAATGAAAATTCACATGATAAAATATATTTTTTATTTCAGATTTCAAATTTTTATCTTTTTTTACAAATATCTATTTCCATTATTATAACATAACTAAAATAGAACTTGATTTTAAAAACCATTTCGCGGTATCAAAAGGGGAAACAAAAAAAACTAGTATAGAATTCAAACTAGATGGATTATTATTCAAACTAGATGGTATCATGCTTTTGTTTTCTTATTCTAATTTAACCTATAAAAATAAATAAATCCAAAGACAGCTTTAAGGTCAAACTGGATTGTTGTCCGCTCTTGATTTTGTACGCTAAGATGATGAGATTGTCCACTGCAATTTTACCCAAAACAGTGCTGAAAAAACAAGGAAGCCTGTGTTCTTATTGTAGAAGACAATGACAGCTTGTTGAAAACTGCTTTTCTCTGACATTTTAAGTTCAGATTTTAACATGGAATAGTCAATTTGTCACCAAGAACAAGAAGAGTTGCAAGAAAACCTACGAAAAGCTATAATGTAATAATATATTTCATGTTTCCGGGAAGAGAATAGCTAGCTTAACTTCTTCTTCTTCATCTTTTATTATTATTATAGGGAGAAGGACAGGATTCGAAATCTGCCCGTTTACAGGACAAAACCTGCGTCTCTGAAGGCAAAGATTGTGCATCTTCGTTGCAGAAGCTGAGGATCAGGCCCTCCAGGATGAAACCTATGTCTTCCAAGCTTCAATGCAGCTTCTTCTATTGCCCAGCCAGACACTGTAAATTTTACACCCACCCTCGGCTCGAATTTTTGGTTCCTTCATACCATAGATGGATCAAGGGATCCAATCTCAGACCAATGAAAGCAATATAAACATCAAACACAGAAGAGAGTCTCAAGAAACTCATTTTCTGCCCTAGATTTCACGTTGCTGCTTCTTGAGATTGATAATGGAAGGGAAGGAGTTATATATATAATTAGCAACTTGAAATGAACTGACAGGACACCAGCGAAGACACCAGCGAATGAAGGACTAACAGGACACCACTGACGCACCATGCACATCCACATTTTTCTTATATTAATGTTAATTTGTTTCCAGTGGGTATAATATATGGTCAACGTACGCTCCTGGTCATATACGCAAGGTAATGTGTGTGTGATCAAGTCATGCAAGAAGAGAAATTGAATGGTGTGCTGATGGTTTACATGGACCACCTCACATAATACTTTTAATTACAATAATATTTTTTTTAATATAATTTTTTATTTTTTATTTTTATTTTTTAACATTTATTTTATTAAAAATTAATTGAATTTTTTTCTCAATTCTTTCAATAATTAGTTAATTGAAAATTAAGATTCATAGTTTATTTTAATTTTTTATAGAGTTATCACAATCTCATAAATCTGGATCACTTGACTCAAGTTATTTTTTTATATTATTTTTTATGAGGTTATTCTGATCTTATAATTTGGATTATAAGTTTAGTTAGTTAACTTGAGTTAACTCGGTTTGTTTTCTTATCTTTTTTTTTTATTAACATTAAAAAAAATAAAGCTAAAAAAGTGGTGTTTTTATTAACCTGTGTTGTGGATTTGGCTACCTAACCCTTGTTGACTCAAGTTAATCTAATATGTTTTTGTCTCCATATTTTTTTATGAAAAGATGTCTTTAATTCTTTTAAATCAAACTATGTTTTTATTGATTATCCAAATTACTTTTAAATACTTCAAGTTGACCAAGTCATATCAAGTCAACCCCTATATAATTTAATTTCTTTTTCTACTAGAAAAATATTTATAATACTCAAATATATATTTTTTTACATTAAAAAATTAATATTACCTACAACATAGTGTAAGCCGATAATATAATAAAATTACTAAAAAGAGAAATCAATAAAATAACCTTTTGAAGTGACATAAAAAATAAAATGATCTTTTGGAGTGACATGGTAAATGGACAAGATTCTTTGGTATTTGGTGGTGGAATGATAGTTGAATTTGAAATATATATAATAGTCATATGCATACTTTTTAAAGCGACCTGATAATCAACTTGACGTAATATTAGAGTTATAGGTTAAATAAGTTAATTTGAATCAACCCGAGTTAATCTAGGTAAAAAAAATAAATGTAAGTCTTTAGCCTTTGTTTTCTAATAAAGAAAATCAATCACTTAAATGACCCATAATTCATGGTGGGTTGGCATGTTGTCAACCACTAAAAAAAAAGAAAAGAAAATTATCTCACCAACCACTCAAATAACACATGACCTACAACTCATCACTTCTTCACACTATATTGTTATCTCACCTACTTATCTCTTATCTAGATCAAGTTTACAAGTATGAAATAATTAACTTTTGGTCTTGGTTATATAGGTTGTTTTAATAGAATGAGGTTTTTTAGGCTAAGCTACAAGATCGCTCCTCTTTCCCACACTACTATGACTTGTTTCTCACAATCACATAAACAACTTTTAAGCACATAAAATGTCCTATCTTCTTTTTCTCTTTCTAGCAATTACTAAAGTCTATTATGGCTACCCATATAAAAATCCCCTTTTTGTTTTTGTTTTTCTTATTATCTCTTGATTTTATTATTACCCTTTTTGTTTTTGTTTTTCTTATTATCTGCTCTTGATTTTATTATTGTCTTTTTAATTCACTCAATCAAACGGTTCATATCCACTCATGAATATGGAATGATTAACCATTTTTTGAACACCATATTGCTAGTATCTATGATGAATTCTCTATTGCTAAATGTAATTTTTTAGATCTCATGTGATTCAAAATTTATATTTATATTTTATTTTATGTTTAGTTCTTGGATATTTAGTGTTTCTAATTATTGTAAATTCAAGAGTGTCTTGAATTGAAATTGAAATTGATTTTAATTTTTGTATATCTTGATTTAAAGTCGAGTTTTTTCAAGTTTATCAGATCTCATGTCAACCCTCTAAGTTTATCAGTTTTTTGAACTAATTTCCTGATTGATTTTTATATTAATTCAAATTAGTACATGTTTTAAGTAAACAAATTAGGTGTTTAGGCTATGCTCAAAAGTACTTACTTGATATATATCCTTAGTATTGAAAATATGGTGTCCAAAAAAGGGTCAATCTCTCCCTCAATATTTGTTTTTCTTAGATAATTATTTATTTTATTTTAAAAATAAAAACTTGATAAATAAATAAATTGTATGTAAAATATAGAAAATCTCAAATATATAAAACCAAAACTTTCATGAAAAATCAAATTTGCTAATCATGCTTATAAAACATTATACTTTTATCATTATTAAGAGTGTTTTATTAATAAATTTGTCATTTTATCATTCATAGAATATTATAAAAAAACATTATTTAAAAGATTCAAATAATCAATCTATTGTTAGCTAATTAGTTTATAATAACAAAATTATGTGAAAAAAATTAATAAAAAGATCAATTTTTTTTACTTCTCTAAACAAAATAAATTGTTTTTTTTGCTAATGTGGAGAAATTAAAAAAAATTCAACAATTACTAAATAAATATAGACAATTTCTTTTAATAATACTCTATTGGTTTTTCAAATTCGAAATAATTTGGAATAATTATAAAAAACTTTTCATAATTTGATTGTATCTTTATTTTCTCATTGTATTATGAGAAGTTACACTTTACATAATAAAATTTACATGATAAATAACAATTCACGTCCAAAAGTATAAAAAAAATTTAAAAATTTACAAAATTATTATTATATTCAATTTAATAACTAAAAAGCCTTGAATAACTCAAAATAACGAAATTGTCATCTTAATTTATAATTACAATGATGTCATTAACCTCACTCAAAGGTTTATACTGCTAACCCCAACGAAAATAGTAGCAGAGTGGTAATTAAGCTTTCTCTATGATCATTTTCAAATTTACTCAACTCTTAATTCATTGTAGATTCATTGCCATTTTTTATTGTGTTCATCAATTGGTGAAGCAGATGTATTAAACAAGTTCAAGGATGACAAAGGCAACTTAGAGGAAAATCTTACGCATGACGCAAAAGGTTTGTTCAGATTGTATGAAGCTTCATACTTCATTATCCATGGAGAAATTAAACTGGATGAAGCTCTGGCATTCACTAAAACTCACCTCAACTCCATGGTAACACAACTAGCCTCTCCTCTTTCTAGCCAGGTAACTACACAGGGACATAATAAAGATTTCAATTGAGGGGTTGAGGTACTGCCAACTTTAAGGTTGGCCCAGATTACACGAGCCCAATTCAGGCCCATAAGTTAGTTGATGCGTCTAGTTCTGAACACGCACAAAAATCATTTGCCAGGCAGCCGATCTATCCTCCCCTCTCAAGGTCCACGAGCCTAACTCCCGTGGCTTCGCGTCACAAATGTTCGATAAAATTCCTCAAAGAGCCAGAGAAACCAAACCAAGTTTTCTTCGATATACAACTGCCCCCAACAATTCACCAGTTGCTCAATTGGGAAGCTAACAGGCTTAACTATGCAGCGCATATCATCAAGACTCACGAGAACCTCTTCATTATCAACACTCCTGACCCGAACAATAAAACGCAGTTCCAATACCCATTCTCTGAAGAGCGCAAATCTCCAAAAACAACAAGAACCCGCCATCCCTGGTCATTTTCTCAAATGGGGTTCGCTTGGTTTTGTTAGAACATCAAGGTTTGCAACTGGGTTCACTCCATTAGAGCCGAAACCGTTGGATTCAATCATGGATATTGAACGGGCCAAGACTAAATCTCCCGAGGATCTCGCCTCCATTTGGGACGATGTAATGTACCAGAATTCTTTATTTTCATTTATTTGTTTGTGATTGGTGCTATAGATTGGCTTACTTGATTAGAAACTGCCTACTTAAATACTAGATTGGTGTAAACTGAGCTTAACTTGAGTTTCTTGTTGTTGGTTTTGTTTTCTTCATATGTATTAATGGAGTCAAGTTTGAGTTTGCTATTGAATTATTAACTGAGAAAAATACTTTAAATTTTTTTGAAGTAAGGGGTTAAAACTCACAGTGCATATCATTACCTTAGTCACATAAATGAACTATGGAGTACATATCGCTACCTGGTTTGAGTACTGCAAGCTACAAAGGTCATGGAAAAGTAAAGAAAGGAGATTTCTTTTTATGAAGAAAAATGTTTTGGAATATGATAATCATTTATTATTCTTCTGATCGTGAAACACTAATGCACTACTTGAAGAACCCAGAAATTTGCTTATGAGCTAAACATTGAATTTGTTTACTAGTTGTTTATATTCTTTTCTTTTAAGTACAAACACTTTCATAAAAGGAGATTATAATTTAATCGCAGTATTAACTATATATCTCTCTCTCAATGTGCAGTCCGGCATCTTTAATTAAGAGCATTTTTTAATATATTTACTAGGCCTTCATTTGGGATGATTATTCTTAACCATTATGTTTGCATATTTGAGAAGGATCTCAATTAGTGATAGTGTATTATTAATGGATAGAGTTTCTGGGTGATTTTTATTGTGGATATTACTTATGGGTGGAGTTTGTCTTTTTCAGTATCATTTGGGAAGAGGACATATCGGGGCATCCATGAAAGCCAAGCTTTATCAGTTGTTGGTGCAAAGAGCTGCAGATTGGTAATTCAACCATATGATGTTTTGTGTTGGACATATATGTTTTCCTTATTTTTACTGGCCCTACTTCTTTTCTTCAGCAAATATTTTGTCATTCCTTTGTGGAGAGGAAGTGGTTATACAACAATGTTTGCTCAAGGTTAGATTTCTGAACTTTGATGACTAGCTTTGACTGACATCATCTACTAGTTAATTCTTAAGGCTTGCCTTGTCAAAGTTATTTTTTCACAGCAAGCAAATTCCTTAGTTTATTAACCCTATTTGAGTGGGATGTTTTAGATATCTATTTTTTAAAAATCTTTTTATGATATCGTATGCTAACTCAAGTGTTTTTTAGGAATTAGATTGTTATGGCACAGTCATGTGTTATCTCCTAAAAATTGTATTAAGAATGACTGTGGCATTGCTGAATGGATAACAATGCTGATTTGAGCCTTTTGGTTATCATGATATTTTTTATTATTTCACATGTAATGGGTACATCGGAAGAGAATAGTGTTTATGGTCCTTATCGAGTTAAGATCTGAGTGATTATCTGTTCATTGCATTGAGCAACCACCATTTTATAATAATGCTTTCTAGCATTAATAAGCGACATTGAGTGCTGGCAGCACTAATCTGCTCAATACTGCAGTCCCAAATCCTCCTTTTCACTGTACCTCGTTGTCTAAAAGATAGATGGAAAACCTGATCTGGACCTTGTTGTGCTTACTCATCTGCTCACATCTCCATCCACATTTTTTTTTACAGTGCAGATGCCACATATGATTTTCACTGGTCTTGAGGACTACAAATCAAGAGGAACTCAGGCGTCTCCCTACTTAACTGTCAAATTCTACACTGAATTTGCAGAAAGCAAAGATTTGGTTCTTATCCGAGGAGATATTGTTTTCACCAGCAAGCTTACTGATGAAGAGGCTGAATGGATTTTAGAGACTGCCCAATCTTTTTACCTAAACGATGGGAGGTACAAGCTTGTTGAACAGTTCAACAAGCAAACCCGAGATTTCGAGTTCAAGGATGTTTTGCGTTCACTGAACATGCCCATCATGTGATTTTGTGAAAGAAAATTGACCAACTAGAAGCATAACTGTCACAGGCAAATATTTAAGGCAAGACCTATGGAATCAAGCAGATGAAGGAAAGCCCTTATGCACGTCTTTTCTGCTGAGATAAATTGCTCCAGTCGGACCATTTTCCTGTTTGAATAATGTTCTTGCATGCATCCAATAATTGTACCTGTAAGAAGGCTATTGTGATTAATTGTCCTGGTAGAGGAATGGTTTTTGGATGTTCCAAAAATTTTGTGAAACAAGGTACAGAGCAATAAATTGTGCACGCGTTGTTAACCTGTTGCTGTGCAGGGTGATTTCAATTTCCTGTTTTTTTGCTGTCCTTTTCTTCTTTTTTAGCCAACAAAGAATGAGATGCAAGAAACAGATAAAAAAGGCAAGTCAAACAGTGGTGAAATGTTGAAAAGCAGAAGGATGGGGCTGTACGTAGGTCTACATATTTCAAGCATTTCCATACTGAGATGTAAAATTCGAAACCAAAAGATGGCATGCAATTTTGGGCCGCAGACAAAATCAACATAAAACGATAAAAGTGCTTCAACATAAAGGTCTGGTAATTAGAGGGAAATTCTCAACTTTGATTCCCAATTCCCACTCAATCCAGCTTTTGCAATTCTCAAGTACATATGCATCTTTGGATGACATCTGCAACCATGACAACTTGGCAACTTCTTGCAATCACGAGGTTGCTTCCCTTTTATTTTAGCTACAAAAACAAAAAGAAAAGATCTTTCCAAGAATAGGCAGAATCCCTAAATTTACTCATTCGTATTAATTATCAACAAAAACCTAAAAGAAAGCCATTTTTATTGTGGAGTGTACCATAGCATAGCATGTGGGTGAAATAATTGAGGGTTCTAGTCTAGTTGTTAGAGTTATTATGTTTGTTTTTTAAAGTATTTTTTTGAAATATATTAAAATAATTTTTTTATTTTTCAAAAAATATTTTTGAGATCAACACATTAAAACGATTCAAAATATATAAAAAAAATTAATTTTTAACCAAAAAAATTTAAATTTTTAAAAAACGTTGCCCAGGAGTATATCATAACATATAAGGAAAATTATTGTAGATTATAAAAATGTTTTATTAATCTGGGCATTTAACATTTCTTTTTAATTTTTTCATTTAATAATGTGATTTTTAGGAATTAGACTGACTGATTTGTTTTATTTTATTTTCTATTGAGTTATTATGACCTCAAAATAACACTATGACATTAAGTTGGTACTTAGTTTTATATATAAAAAAAAAAACAGAAGATTTTGTTGTTTATGAAAGTTAAAAATATAGGAATAAAAAATGATAGTGGAAAAATTATAGCTTTTTTTTTCTCTTTTATATAATTTTGTGTTTTAAACCGATTTGAGAATATTTTGAGTTAATAAATTAGTTTATTAAGCTTCTAAAGGTGTTAACTAGGTGTTTTCCAGTGCAAAGAAACTTATTAATAAGTTTTGGATCCAAAAATATTTAACTGATTTTTCAGCCACTTCTCTCGTGGATGGAATATTGGCGAGCATATAACACCTCATTTACTTTGTTAGAAGAAACTAAAAAAAGAGAGGTGAAAGATGTGTTGTCTATTCTAAAACAAAAATAAAATAAAATAAAAAAACCAAAAGCATATGCCTAATCTTATAGGGCCATACACGCCAATCCTTTTTCTTATTAGGCTAGGCGCATGAGGCTCGCTCTTTTTTATTTTTTTTATCAAGACCCTATCTCTTTTTTATTATTTTTATAAATTTTTTTATTTTCAAGGAAACGCATTATAAAAAAACAGCTTAGCATGATATTTAAATAATTGTTCAATTCTTTCATGGTTTTCAAATAATATTTTAGATTTTTATGAGAATGTTAACAATTGTTTTTATTATAGAGTATCTAATATACAAAAATAAAAAATGAAATATATCTCATGAATATTCAATGAAAATAAAATTTATTTTCTTTAAATTTTTTTCATGGATTTTTTGCATTGTTTTATTGCATTTATAAATCTTTTCTTTAATCACATACAAGGTATTGAAACATTGTCTTAGTTTTTTTTTTTAACTTGCTTTTAAGATCATGAGATGAATTAAGAAGGAAATAGAGTTCAAGTTGAGAAAACTACATTTTTTTCTTGATAGTTTTATTCATTATTTGTCATGCCAATGTATATTTTTATAATTTTTTTAATTAAATAAAAATTAAATCCAAAATACAAGGTTATTAAATTCAATCAGGGTCATAATCTAAGTCATGTATTGGGTGAGTTGACTTAGTTTGATTTGGGTCAATCCAAAACATCATCATTTTGATTTTTTATATAAAGAAAATTAAATCAACATCATTTATGATTTCTTTTTGTAAAAAATTCAAATCAAGTTTTTGTCACTCGTTAGGTTTGTTGGGTCATACTAGATTAACTTTCACTCAAATTACATTAGAGCTCGGCCCGATGTATAAGTTATGTTAATAAGTCACTATATTAACCCAACACACTTGGTTGAGTTTAATTATATTTTGAAAAAGTTCCCCCCCGTATGGCCCTTGACAAGTTCATTCCTATTTCTATGTTTATCATTTTAAAATCTATTCAAAGGAACTCATAACTTATTAGTCCAAAGATCCTTGGCACTTATGATTTAATAATTTTGATAACAATAACAATTTAATAAACTTAATATGTGTGTCAAGATTTGATATTGAAGGGATTTTTCTATTATGTCAAATTGGATCAAAATGGATTCATTGGATGCAAACTTGACTCGTAGATGCCTAATATTAATTTTATGTATTCAAATCTTTATAGGATTTAATTTGGTATCACATTAATAATTTTTTATTCAAAATAATTTCTTATTGCCAATTAATACATATTGAGAAATATTTTCATGAGAAAATCTCTTATCATATTTTTTGGCATTATTATTCTTTTTTAAATAAAAAGCATAAACTTGATCAAATGATTTATTGTGTTTTTTTATTACACCGAAAAGTTTCTTGACTATTTCTAACTAAATGGTTAACTAGTACTTTGTAAGAGCTAACCGAACTTATTTTAACTTTGGAGTTAATTTATCTTAAATTCAATATTTAACTTATTTTACACTTAAGAATTAGCTTGTTTAGACTCAATATTTAGCTTGTTTTATCGACACGACCAAAAGATTGATATTTTTTTCAAGTGCAGGAGTGTTGAAGTAATAAATAACTCGGTAAAAATAAGTGTTGAAGTAATAAATAACCCGGTAAAAACGAAATCGAACCACAAGGAGGTTAACTATATAAGTTAATAATGATGATGATGGTGATGGTGATGAGTTAAAGATGATTTTGAGATATAAGATTAATGTGAAGATCAAATAAGAATAAAAATAGTTGTCAAGGTTAGAGGATCCACTAATGGTATTATAAATAAGAAATAAATATAGTATAAACTCTTTTTATTAATTAACTAAAAACCATACACAAAGGAGGTTCAAATTGAATGATTTATCATTAATATTTCATTATAAATTTTTAACATTATCATATTAATTATCTTATTTTAATAACGCCAATCTTTTAAATATTGTCAAAAATTCATGATGCTAATTTATGTTAATAACAAATTAAGTTCTTTTCATAGCATATGTATAAGTTATACCATACGGTTGGATATGAAAGTATCAAGCATTTGTTGTATCGAATGTTATACAACACAAATTTAGATTAACCATTTAACAAGTAAGGTATTAAGAATTAATAAGATAAAAATGATAAGACATGTTAATAGCAAGTTGTTTATGATATAATCATTGAAGTTTATATTATATTTATCATAACACCATTAGTGAAACCTTTTTACCTTGACATAATAAACTTAACTAAACATAATGAAGAAGAGAAATATAAATAAACAAAACGAGAACATGATTATATAAGTATAGTAAAGGAAATAAAAAGCATAAATAAGAGATTAATGAAAGCAAAACTTAAGTATCTAAAAAATATAAAAAAAGAGAGCAAGAACATGATCTTGATTTGAAAACTAAAATACCTAAATGCATGACAAACACCTCCTTTTATAGGTCAAAATTCAAAATTATTAATTTGATGACTAATTATTGAGTGGGTGGCTACCTCTTGACTTTATGACAATTCTTATCTTTTTTTCTGAATAAAGCATCATTGCTAACATCAAAATTTAAACAGATAGTCTTTATGAAAATTCTAGGAAATTGTCTTGTCTTTTCAACAAAAAAACTCGGTACATTTAGATTTCTAGAACTTGAAATATAGGTTAAACGTTGAACAATATTTTGGCCGTAGAACGGTTAAACGTTGAACAATATTTTGGCCGTAAAACATATTCAATCTTCTCTTTTGATGCTAAAATTTGAACTCCCAAACGACATAATGAAGTGTTGAACTCTTTATGAATGTTTTAGGTCTATATCTTATTTTTCTAACTATATAAACCAAACTGAAATCCAATATCTAGAGCTCCAGATATGATCCAATGATTGAACAATGTTCCAGTTTGAATTGAATCAGCATCTCTTTTTTAAACTTAGTCTTTTCTTTGTCTTCTTAATTTTAGTAGTTAAACTCATTAATCAATCATTTGATTTATGTGATAGGCTTGCATTTAAAATAAACATTTACCATAAATTAAAGGTATCTTATATTATCAAATTTTTTATTATAAAACATGTTTTAATTAAGGAGTTATTGATATTTCAATTGCAAAATGATGATATAAAACTTTGATTAAAATGCACTTTTAAGTACTAATCATTTACACTCAAAACTTTTATCATAAATAACTTTTTTTTTCTATCAAAAGAGTTACTTAGCCATTTCTGAGCGGTTAAGATATTTTAAAAAACCAAAATGTTGAACTAAAAAATTTGGTTTGTGAGTAATGACTAAGTGCTCTCCTTTTATCTATAAATACTAAAAAACACATTTGATACATGTATACTTTCTGATCTAAAAACTTCTATTATTTTTATAATCTCTTCAAAGTTATAAAATCTATTTGCATCAATCCTCTCTTTCATATTTTTGAGCTAGAAATATTCCATAACAACTTCAGTTTAATCCATTGTAATCTTCTCTTTATTGTAAGGTGTAAAAAATCATTGTGAGAGAAAATCTATTGTAAAAGTGTATGCGATACTTGAACCACTTGGAAAAATTTTGATTGTGATTTATTGAAAGGTTAAGATCTTGATCTTTAAAAAATATTGTGAGTGAAAGGTTTTGTAATATTAATCCTGTAAAACTATCAATGTATTAGTAAGGTCTTACTCGTTAAGAAGACTGTAAGTTGATAATGAATACTTGAATAGTGATTCAAGCAGTGAAGTAGAAAAGTGTCCGAACCATTATAAACTTGGTGTGCCTATGTTGATCTCTATAGTATTTAAATTGTGCCTTTCGTATTTGATATTTGTTGCCAAACTTTTAAAGTGTTGGAGATTAATTTTTTAAAGTATGAAATTTTCAATTAAGACAAAATTTACTTCTTTTTAAATGTTATTTTAGACTTTCATTGCTACCTTTGCCATGTTTTGATATTAACTACAAATATGATATAACTAAATATAAAATGACTTTTTACATTTGTATATATTTTATGTTATGAAATAAAAATTATTTTAAAAAATATACTAAAAATAGATGTTTGGTGCTAGTTATGACTTATTTATATTTAATAAAAAACTATAGAACTTGAAATAATTAAAAAACAAAGATTACTTCCTCACATGTCTTTATAAATAAGGAATGATTTGATATTTTTAATAAAAATCAGAAGAAAATCAGAAGGCCTGTTTGGGAGTGTGGTTGCGGTTGCTTTTCAATGATTTTTTGTGCCGAAATGCATCAAAATAATTTTTTATTTTTTTAAAATAATTTTTAAAATCAACACATCAAAAAGATCTAAAACATATAAAAAAATTGAATTTTTATAAAACAAAATTGAACTTTTTGGGAACACAATTTGCATCACATTCCCAAACATATTATAAGTTAAATTGGTAAGAAATAAAAAAGAAAATGTAATAATTCAAGTCATTTGATGTATCTTCCTCAAATGAAGTTTGATTTTTGTGAAATTTTACTAAAAATCATTTGATGGATCTTTCAAAGTGAATTTAATTGGTGATATGAACCCTAAAAAAATATATAAAAAACTAAATTATAAATGAAAAGTTTTTAAAAATACCATATAATTAAGTGCATTGTTAATATTCATACTTGAAGCAGAACTTTAATACCAATTAACATAAATAGAAACAACATAAGGAAGATAACAATTAAAAAATATTAATTTTTTTAAAATAAAAGATTCCATAAAAACTCTAATTTATAATTTTATTATTGAATATTTATTTTTAAGTAGTCTATCTCACTAAAAGGTTTACAACTCTTAAATAAACTTAAAATTAACCTAAACAAACTAAGAGATTTGAAAATAAAGGAAAAGATAATAAAAGTCTTAAATAGATTAGGTAAAAAAAATTAAGCATATTTTTTAATTTCCTACATTAATAGAAAAAAATAAAATAATTAAAAGAAAATAATTTTCCTTAAAAACCTCATACATCAATCTTTTGGGTTAAAAGAACTTGTCATCAAGTTTAAATTACTTTAACCTCGATATTGTAGATATTCAATCAATACTTTTTAACCCTTTTTTTTTCTTTGCCCTAGGAGGATAACAATTTTAAACAATAATTTCAATCCTCTCATCTTAAAATTTATATGAGAAATAACAATTAACAAATTATTTCGCTTCCATTGGCTTCTAAAATGATAAATTTCAAACACCAAACTTACTTCATTAATATGTGTTATGTCCATATAACTCTTGAATACATTTACTTTTATGATAATAATAAACTTATAATCAAAATAATCCATATAGTTTAAATCAAAAATTTTATTTTGTTAAGCATATTCCACGTTTAATTAGATAAAATAATAAGGATGATGAGATTTAAATTCGTAACCATATCGACATTAAAGTTTTAATACCATGTTAAAGAACCATCTCAACTTAATAACTTAAATTATTAAGTGAGATTTCAAGATATAATTTATATAATTTTCTAACACTAGGTGCACTGCCAAAACTAAAACATGTTGGGTTAAAAGATGGTAACGTGAGCTCACATAGGTGCCGAGTTACATGCTAGTCTAAATATTTGCTTAACATGGGTTCATGATATCATATTTGAGCCCATATACCTTGGTAGTAATTATGCTTGGGTTTGGTAGCCCTAATCTATGTGAATATTTTTTTTAATTGGGTTTTTATATAGATTTTTTAGGGGTTTTTTATTTGCCTGTTAGATTTGAGTTTTTTTTTTTTATATATATAAAAGATTTCAATCAAAATAAGTTTAAGTGTATAGAAATCAAATATAGAAAAAAAAAACTTAAAAGAATATTATAAAAAGAGAGATAAACCTTAGAAGAAACAAAAAATTTGGAAATTTTCATTTTTGCTCAAACTTATCTAAGATTTTCTCATGATTAAAAAAAATGACTTTTGAATTTAAATAATAATTAAATGTTATTTTCAATAAATAACTTATGAAAAAAAAGTTAAATTAAAAAGTATGTTTTGCTAAAATTTAATCAAATGAACTTCTCCTTTTTTTTTTTTTAAGAAAGTAGTGTAAGTTAAAATCAATAAGTTAGAGTTTAAAAATTCTAACTTTTGATTAAAGTAAAAGTTTGAATTAACTCTGTAACTATTTTTTGAGTAAAAAACATATTTATGACTTTTTTGTTTAAAAAATTTAAAAAGTAATTGAATTCAATTTACAAAACTTATACCAAATAGAATCTAATTCCAAAAACATAAAATAAATCTAAACTTTAAATTCTGCGTGTGTTTATGACAAGTGAAGCTTAAGCTGTCTCAATTAAATTAAATTGTACGTATAAATAAGCTAAGCCTAAACTTCATTTATTTTTAATATTATAGACTAACTTCGGAATAAAAAGTAAAAAATGATAAATATAAAACCTTTTTATTTCTCATTATAATAAGTGTTCAAGACATGCTAATGTCCTGTAAATAAATAACTTCAAACTAAAAAAATTCAAATATATAACCATCCAATAAAATTGATTAACCATATAGTTAAATTAAGCTAATAACATATTAATGTTGTGTTAAGTAAACTCTTTATACAGCGTCATTCTATGAGAATGAGAATTCAAATCTCTACCATAGTAATTTTATAATTTGTTTTTTATTTTTACCTGGATATCTTAATATTCTCTTTAAAAAATAAATTAATTTCATTCAAGATTTTTGGTTGTTTCTTTTAATAAATATATTTATTAAAAATTAAATTTATATTTATATTTTTATATAAATATAACAATATCTTAACCATTAGACCGATACTTCATATAATATATCTAAATTTATGATCATAAATGACCTTCAAAAAAGAAAACCCTCCAAGCTTAGATGATGATGTAGATGAAGTGGAGGACCTTTAAATGCAATATTCTAATTTAAAAAGTGTGAAATAGCCCACTGCCCACCTACTGCTTCATTTCCTGATAAAAAAAACTTAAATTAGTTCCTAAACCTAATTCAAATTACAAAACTAATCTAAACAATTTACATTCAAATTATGAAGTCAAAATCAAGGAATAACCATGAGCGAGGAGAAGGTTGTCATTTTATAATATTTTTTTTATATTGATTTAATGTGCTTGGATTAAAAATAATTATTTTTTTAAAATATCATTTTAATATATTTATAAAAAAATATTTTAAACTATATAATCGCTATGTTATTCTCAATTACATCACGAACCAGACTACACTTCCTTATTTCCTGGTTAATATTATAGATCATTCTCAAAGGAAAATCAACTGAATGGTGTTAGCCTTCACAAATTCTTTAGCATGAGCAGATGTTTTAATATATAATATATGATGCATGGAGCAAAAACTTCATATGGCTCAACATTACCCCTAGCCAGCATAAAAAATAATGTTACGAGAACTCTTTCAGAATGAAAATAGCTCATTAAGGTATAAAAAATAAAGAACACGTATGTTATTAAAGGTATGTTTGAGAATGATAGATTAAACTGTGTGTTATTAAAGGTATGTTTGAGAATGATAGTTTAAACTGTGTTTTTTTTTTTTTAAATTTAAATTTTTATTTAAAATTAATATTTTTAGATTATTTTGATATATTAATATTAAAAATAAATTTTTTAAAATAAAAATGTTATTTTAATATATTTTTAAATAAAAAATACTTTAAATTATAACTATTATCATATTTATAAACAAACCAGAAATACGAGGTTAAAATAACATAAGGATAAAAAATTGCAACCTATAAACAACATATCAAAGTAGCAACCATCTCTTGGACATAAGTTTCAGAATGGACAGTAAATTTAAAATATCTTAGCTAAAATTTAAATGGAAAATCTAGAATGATTTAAGATTCTAAATGAAGTAAAATTTATTTTATTTTAATTTATTTTTTGAAATAAAACTAGATTTATTAATTATTCTAATCAAAACAAAATAGAAATAATAACTTTCATTAGGAGATGTCAGTTTCAAATATAAGAATCTATATATCTTATGTTTTAAGAAAATGTTTAGGAAAATATTTGAAATAATAATGCATAATATTTTTAAAAATATTTTTTTTTTAAAATATATCAAAATAAATTCTTTTTAGTTTTTTATTTTATTTTTTATATTAGTATATCAAAATCATAAAAAACACTAAAAAAAATCAGTTTAATATCTTTTTCAAGCAAATGCTTTTAAAAATATACCTAAATACAGAAGCAAAAATTATGCTAAATACTTTTTAAAATAGTATTTGATACCGGAGTAATGGTTATCTAAATACTTTTTAAAATAGTATTTGATACTGAAGTAATGGTTATTTTTTTAAATTTTTTTATTTGAAAATATTTGAAAATATTATTTTTTAATTAAAAATTAAAATTATCAAAAAAATAAAAAAATAATTTTTTTAAAAATATTTTACAGTGTGTTTATTTCAGAATTTCAACTATATTTTTTAAAAAGTTTAAACTTGTTGAAATACTAAATAAACATATTATATAGCCCTTTTTAGTATTATAAATTTATAATAATAGTTATTTTTTAAAGTATTTTTATTTAAAAAAATATATTAAAATATTTTTTTAAATTTATTTTTGAGAATAATATAAAATAATTTAAAAATATAAAAAATAATTTTTTTTTTAAAATTTCAAAACTTTTTAAAAATAATTTTGAATTTTGAAACGTACAAGAAAGCAAGATGACAAGAGAGAGCAAAACCAAGCGTGAGAGGGGATCCAAGCAAACGACGCCGTTGAAGTTCGGAAGATAACACCTGCAGACTCCGCGTGATCGATGAAGGTCTTTCTTCTATCTTTCTTTCTCTTATCAATCAATCAAAACGAAACCATCCTTGGAAGCTCTCTTCCACTCTCACTCTACTCTTCTAGTAACTGAAACTCCTTTAATCTGTAGGTCTCCATCTCTTAAAACTTAAAATTATTATTCTTTCTTTCTTTCTTCAGTTATTTAAATATGAAAAATAAATCCAATGAAATACTAGAACTAGTCTTTTTCTTTCTTCTGAACAATTTTTGAATCTCTCTCTCAGTTTCTCTTCAAATGACCGACTCCACCATCACCAACATCGCCGCCGACGGCAGCCATATCGAGAAACTTTACGAGTTTGGCGAGCGTCTCAGTGAGTCCAAAGACAAGTCTCAGGTGAACCCTAGAGTTTTATTTTTATTTATTTATTTTTGAATTTCCCTTGTTTTAAATCATTTTATAATTATGTGATTTTAACATGCTTTTTTTTTTCTTGTTTAATTATTGTAGAATGTGAAGGATTACCAGGGGATTATGGATGCAGCTAAAACGAGCATCAAAGCGAAGCAATTGGCGGCACAGCTAATCCCTAGGTTCTTCAAGTTCTTCCCCGAGCTTTCCAGTCAAGCTGTCGAGACGCAAATCGATTTGATTGAACAAGAAGAGCTCGCGGTTAGTGCATCTCATATAATTTACAAACTTTTATTTCTATTAATTCTCATTTTTATGTCTTTTGAACACGGTTTAGGTTTTTTTTTTTTTCTTTCATGTTTTGAAGAATTAAATTTGATTAGGCATTTGTTTAGCAAGTTAAACCAGCAATCATGGACTATTTCACCTTTTGTACGGAATCAAGTGTTAAATGGTCATTTGCAGGTTCGGGTGCAAGCGATTAGGGGACTGCCGTTATTCTGCAAGGATACACCTGAGTATTTGTCCAAAATTGTGGATATTCTTGTGCAACTCCTTGCAGCTGGTAATCAGACTTTTTTTTTTAAAAAAAAGAAATTTTGAGAGGGGACTTTTGTTGGTGTAGTATGTATTTTTTGTTGACTTCTCTTGGTGGTTTTAGAGGAAATTGTGGAGCGGGATGCTGTGCATAAAGCCCTTATGTCCCTGTTGAGGCAGGATGTGAAAGGTAAATCTTTAAGATAGGTTAAATAATCTGGATGCATATCATATAATGTGCAAATAAGCATACAATAACTATCTTTTGGACTCTAGGATACATATCTTGTATAGTTCCAGCTTACAAGGTCAGAAGTTTGGGAAATTATAATATGCTTGTACAAGAATTCTGCTGTTTTTTCCCCCTTAGTGACATCGGTTGCTTTTGATTTTCAACCAAAACAAATGTAGCATGCTTTGCTGTAGCACCTTTAAGTTATAAGAATTTGTAAAATTTAGCACTTGATAGATATTGTGCTTCAGACTTCTATTTTTGATGCCTGAAGGTGGAAATGTCATGGTTTTGATTTAGGCAAATGTTATTCTTATTGGACCTGGACAATGGTGAATCATGTTTTCAAAAAGCTGCAAATGGTATTGCTATTGCTATTAAACAGCACATTTGTAAACGAGCTTGTTTGTATCATTTCTTTCATATAGACAAATCCATTTAGAATTGTGGACTTCTTCCCAACTTTGGGGAATTGATAAATACAAACTGAAGAAAAGTTAAATTACATCTTGTTAATAATAAGTCTTGTTAATAATAAGTGCATCTCAAGCTGCAATTCTATGTTTGGTGCACATTAAAATGAAATTAGATATGGATGAACCAGAAGAACATTTAGGAAGAAGAATCAACCTGAATTCTTAAAAGGATTTCTTTGTTTGTGTTTTGGGTTAACAACGCTGTGGAGTACTAGGAAGCATTTTTGCTAATAGGATGAGTTTTTAAATTTTTTCAGTTACTAGTTTGCGCATATTTCATATGAAATATAGTTAATGAACTTAATTGGTAGTTTATCTTGGTTTTGATGGTTTGTACTCTAGGTGGATGAATTATTAGATTTCTGCCCTTCATCTAGGAGAGAAAAAAAGAAAAGAAAATGAAAACATGCTTGACTATTCCTAATTATCCATATGACAGACATCTTTTTTGTGGATTCTCTTTTACCCTTTCGGTTTTTTCTCAAATTGTATATCTTCTTGCTATGTAGCATCTCTGTCTGCCTTATTCAAGCATATTGGGACTGTTGAAGAACCAAGCACAGATGAGCTCATTCGTGAGAAAGTGCTGAGCTTTGTAAGAGATAAGGTTAGAAGATTACCCAAAGCTATGTAAGAGATGATGTTATTTTGCTTTGCTTTTGCCAGCAATTGAGGACTAATAACTCCATTCTCAGGTTTTCCCACTTAAAGCTGAACTCCTGAGACCTCAGGAGGAAATGGAGCGTCATATAACTGATTTGATTAAAAAGGTATTTATAACTTTACAGTTATTTCTATGAAACTTTAAATTCTGCTGTTCCATTACAGTATGCATGACTAGTTTGTTTTTTTCCTTTTAGAGCTCAGAAGATGTAACTGGAGCAGAGTTCAGAATGTTTATGGACTTCTTAAAAACTTTGGGCATATTTGGACACAAAGCGCCTTCAGAACGCATGAAAGAACTAGTTGAAATAATTGAAGGACAGGCTGATTTAGATTCAGCATTTGATGTGAATCATGTAAGTGATTGTTGGAACTGCGTTCTTAATTTAAGTACTTCATTGTGAAATATGAAACACCAACTTCCTATGTAATAACTGCAAAATATGCTCTTAAACAACCATAGAAACTTGTGTGATAGTAGATTTGTTCTACCAACTCATAGAATATTGGGGATTAGATACAATTAAATAATGCCTTGTGGTATAATCCAAATTCGGAGGCTGTTTGTTTTTCTTATTTCCTGTATGTGTGGATATATAGATAACTTGCTTCTATTATATGGACCATGTAACTTCTAACAGCATGTAACATGCACTCATGCCTCTGGTCATGCTCCTTGTGTCAAAATTAAAGAATAAATGGGTTAGGAAATCTGATGAAATATGCTTTGGAAGCTTTATTATTGCCCTGAATAAGATTAATTCTACCAGAAATTTTAAGATGTGTTTGGTCCACATAGTTTTCTATTTTAAGCTGGAAGATGTAGCCCTTACATTTGTAACTTATGTAAAATTTTCAAGAATAGTATAATTAATTGCTTGCAGAAGTAATTCTATACTGCTTAACAGAAGACTTTAAACATGCTGGAAAGAATACCATCTCCAAAAGCTTGAGAGTATAAGTGATACATGAGCTTTGGAAGAATATTCTTACTTTCCTTATTAATTTCTTTTAATCAGAAATCCCAATGACATTTGAATTCTCGAGCTGTCATTTGATTAGCCTGTGACTTTTGAATTAGTGATTTCTTTTTCTAAAAGGATAAGTTTAGGACTTTTAATTAGTGCAAATAGCCTAGCAGGGCTGTTTGACAAGACGATCTTTTATATTTCTTATAACAGATTCAGATTTTAGAGGTTTCTCTCAAAATCAAAACAGTATTTTGTTCCTACCTCATTTTCATTCATGTTTTAGTCATACTTCTTTTGTGGTTGCTGTTTTATGGTGTTTTCCTCTTTCCACCATTAATTAATCAGCTAATGAGTTGTGTACAATGTTTATTTGTGCATGCTTGAACATGTGATCTACTTATATTTTCATATGCTGGGTGTTGTAAACTGTAATGTTTTTTTCAGAAATCAGTTGTAAGTGATGGATTTGATTCTTCATGGTTTTTAGCAATGCATGCTGTCATTTTACTTCAAAACACATAGTATATGCGAATATTTCTTTTTCTCCTTGATGTTATAAAAATCTCTTTAAAGTGACTTGAATGGGTATCAAAACACAGGTTTCGGATACAGACCATATTGACAGATTGATATCGTGCCTGTATATGGCACTTCCATTTTTCCTGGTATGGACTGTATTTCTTATTACTGGGATTTTGTGTATTTTGCATCTTTTCCTCTTACAACTTGTCCCCATTAATTTATGAACACAGAGGGGTGCATCGAGCAGCAGGTTCCTCAATTATTTGAACAAACACATCGTACCTGTTTTTGACAAGGTACTTTGCTACCTTCTGCTTCTTCATTATCTTTAGATATCTTTATTCTTTTTACCTTTTTTGGTTGTTCTTGCATATGCCTTTGGACAAGAACTTGTCCTTCTAATAATGTTTCTCTATGCTAGTTGCCCGATGAACGAAAGCTTGATTTGCTCAAAGCACTTGCAGAAATTTCACCTTTTACATTGCCACAGGATTCACGCCAGATTCTCCCTTCTGTCGTTCAGCTTCTGAAGGTGACCTTTTCTTTTTTCATGATTACAAAAGAAAAAGGAAATTATTATATCAAATGCACTTCTAATGACACATTAATGCTAGTGTGTTTGTTCTCTCAGATTTCAGTTTTATGTCCATGAGAAGGATTTTTTATCATATTGAATCATGAAAACCTTTCTAAACATTCTGTATTTCATCGTGAAAACCTTTCTAAACATTCTGCATATAACAAAAACTTACGTGTTGATGTAGACTGTGGTCTCATATAGTAATGTTTTCTTCTTTTCTTTTTTTTGACTCAGAAATACATGCCGCGGAGGAAGAGTGGAGAAGAGATGAACTTTACTTACGTTGAGTGTTTGTTATATGCGTTTCACCACTTGGCTCATAAGGTTGTAGTTTCATGATTTTACATTTTCCAGCATACTCTTGCATGTATCAGCTCTGTGATGCGTATTTTGATCTTTGTTGTTTTAAAGGCTCCGAATGCTACAAACAGCCTGTGTGGTTACAAGATTGTGACTGGCCAGCCATCAGATCGACTTGGGGAGGACTTCTCTGAGTTCTACACAGAATTGACGGAGAGGTGACTTTTTTTTTTTTAATTCAAAAGTGGATTTCTGAATTCTTTTTTTTTTTGAATTAATTGAGTGGTTCTTGTTCTTTAACTTGAAATGAACGAAATAGTATTTTCTGTAATTATAATCCATCATTTTTTTTATTTTGTTTTGTAATTCTTGGTGTGACCTTGCTACTTCTAAACTGGTGCAGATAGGAAATTGTTCTTTATTCTTCACCAGTCTGCCTTCATCACCCTGTCTAAAATGACAGTGTTTTCTATTTTTCTAAATGCATGTTGTTAGCCCTGGAGGAAACTTCTCTAAAGTGAAGAGAGATTTTGAGCTTATGAAATGAATTCACTTGAGGAGAGAAAAAAAAAGAAAAAAGAAAAATAGGAAGCTTTGATTAGTAGTCCAAGTGCTTATTATTTTTCCCTTCTTTCAATTAAACAGTTTTCATGGTTTTGAACCTAGCGACTTTGTAATATTTCTGTTGCTCTAATATGGGTCCTCCATCCATATTGTTTTTGGTGTCTGATGATGCAGGTTGAGTAGCGTAGAAGATCTAACCAGGGCTACCATGAAAAAGTTAACTCAGGGAATGGCTGAACAGAACAAAGCAATGGCAGCTGCAAAGTCTGATGAAGCAAAGGATAGCATAGTAAGTGAATTTCTCAGGATATGGAGATTTTATTGTCTTCTATGTAGCTTTTCATGGCGGTATCTTACAAACATGTTTGTATTGTAATGTGCAGAAAACACAAAAACAGAACACTACAACTGGATTGCGTACTTGCAATAACATTTTGGCAATGACAAAGGTTTATAAAGAATGAAATTTTGAGAAAGTGAATTCCATGCTTACGGATTATCGAAGCATCAATAACTCATATATTGTTCTACAATTTTCAGCCATTGCATTCAAAGGTACCATCATTTATTGGAGATAAGAGTGTCAACCTCTCTTGGAAAGAATTAACAAAACCTTCTGTGCCTTCCACTACCGTCCAGGCTGGGTATGAGAGATGTCTGATTCTTGTCTTTGGTTCTATTTTTTTTTTTATATTAAAAACTTTGGCAAGTTTGAAATGATCTTGGTTAATTAAATAGGAAAAGGAGTGAAATGTATTTGTGCCCCTATCATTTTTTCAAATGTTCTGTCGTCAGCGTTAAATTTAGAAATTGTTTGATATTTTTTTTTGTTGCCTAGTTGTTATGATGGAGTCTTCTGTCATAGATTTGGTTGAGGATTTAAATGGACATCAAGAAAATGATGGGCTAAATGTACTTTATCGTGGGATTTTTGTTAGTGGACTAAGCTTATGAAAATATGAGGTTGGTACTTTTTGTAATGAGTGATAACAATGTCACTCAAAGTGACAGGGCTCTTGTCTTTGGAGTGAGTGATTAGACAATGCCCTTTGTGTCTTCGGCAACTATAGGAAGTGATATTTGCCCATAAAAATTAAGTGAAAGTCACTCCCATAAAGTTTCTGCATAGCAATGCCTACAAATGTTATGTTAGTTGAACGAGCCTGTTCTTCTGTACAGATCTCTCTCTCTCTCTGAAATAGCAGATCTGTTCTTAGGCTATGTATTTTTGTGTGCAGAGTGAAACGAACTGCTGCTGCTGCTGCTAATGGTTCTGGGAACATGGCAAAAAAGGGCCGTGGGGCTGGCAGCCTGCCAAATCAACTTGTTAACAGGGCATTGGAAGGTATATCCTATGGTGGAAGAGGCGGTCCAAGGGGCAGGGGCAGGGGCAGGGGGTGGGGTGGACGTGGAAGGGGAAGAGGAAGAGGCTTTTGGTAAATTGGATGCATTTCCACCGGAAAAAAGATGAACTGGAATTTGGCTGTGATTGAGCTGTACTAGAAGCATATCCAGCAGGAGTCAGTGATGCACTAAGATTCTCGGGTCAAATGAGATTGATATATACATAAGAGGGAACTGACTTTTTCTGTTTTGTCGTGGACTAACACCATCATATCCCCAATTTCCTGTGAGCTTCTCCCCGTAGATTGGATTTTGGAAACCATTTAGGGCTCTGAGTTCCCTCCCAATCCTGACTAATTTAGCAATCAAAGTTGCATTGCAGGACTTCTGATTCCTTGTATGCTAGTCGGGGCATGCTTTGCTTGTATTTTGTGTTGGTAATTGTCACTCAGCAGCAGACTTGGAGGCTTGTTTATTCAGAATCCCTTTGTATTTCTTCGTGGTTTATGTAAGAAAGTATTTAATAGTTGATACATATCTTTCTGGAGCATAGCTCTTCTTATAATGATGCGTGGATTTCATCGCTCTCCAACCGAACTTGGTCGGCGATGCCCTTTCCTTCTGTGAACCAGAAGCACACGTCATAACGGGCCATCCAAAATATACTGAGCTAAATCTAATTCATTGAAATTCTGTACGGTAAAATAAAAAAATTATAAATCTCTAAAATAATAAATATGAATACCTCAAAAAGAGCTATTGTGACACCCATTAAAAAAATAGTTCCCCACCCCAAAGCTACTTTACCGTATTTCAAATTCAATAGTTACAGTAAATCCCCTACAATAGTTTATCATGGACAAGTTCTAGAAGACCAGTAAAAAAGATTAGGATTTGTAAAAAGATAAAAAAAAGGTTTTATAGATTGATTCTATTTTATTCACTTCAAAGATTAACCAGAAGAAAATCTTAACAAAGAATAAATTACCTGAACTTAGATCAACCAAAGACTTATATTTCTATATAATGATTTAGACTAAAAACTTTGCGCATTTCGATTGATTATATCCATGTGGGATAATGCTAAATTAAAAATTAAATTAAATAAAGACAAGGGTTTATAAAAAAAAAAAGATTCAAGAGAAAATAGTTTCATTAAAAGAATGGGATCAAACTAGGTAAATATAATATAATTGCTATAAGCCAACTTTTCTTAGTGTGACAAGTAATGTGTGGCCTATGAATGAATTCACTACTATATGGCTGATCAGAAATTACTAAATATTCTAGCTTTATACAAGTGAGTTGTACCTTGCAATTTGAATTAAGAACATGATTTTAGAGTTATCTTAACCTTGCAGGATCACGACTCTTAGTCCCAACCATTGTAACACATGTGTGTCTAAGGCATAAGGGGTATAATGATTTGACGTCATTCTCACCTTCCTCTGACTTATAACCAACAGCCTACTCATGGTTCCAAACTCAAAAATGACAACTAAACACGAGGGTTGCAATCATTGCCGGACTTAACCTAACACTTTATAGCACGAGCCAATAACATCCATGCACCACCAGTGTCTACGTTCTCGAAGGTACTCTTCTATTTCAAGAGGATTCACCACATGTTAAGCCATAATAAGGTTCTTTACTTTGCATCGAATTAAACACATGCTCCACCACTTGTGCACTCCTTGTCAATTCCTTTGAGTTTCATTCTTACGAACATGCTCTCCAAGCAAAACACGTTAGCTACAATATTACATGGGTTGATACGCATAACACTTAGTATCCATAGTTAATGGCTATGATTATTGGGGTATCTAATCCTATTCGCTCCCTTAGTTTTTGTCTCTCAATGTTAGCATAATAGAGTGCTTTCATTGTTGGTGTTTTTTTTAATCTCCATGCATTTTACCGTTTCATATAAAATTCCTTATGCCCTTCCCGTACTCCACCTTGGCAATTTATAACTAAAAAAGACAATATAATTAGGGATTCATCGCTCCTTGTAGACTTTTGAAATAGGACTTGAAAAAATAAAAATAAAAGCAGGGTGCTTTATATAGAGTTGTTGAATCTTATATATAAAGAGTTTTAGTCTCAATAAGAATGCTAGTTCTTATTGTTTATATGTTATAATATAAATATACCACACCAATTTGTTATGTATGGACGATAAAATTCCATTAATATAGAGCTAATTCAAATAGATTTATTGGAAGGTCCTCTTGGTATGAAATTAATAGGAATTAAACCTATGAATTTGCCAATTATAGGTTGGAGTTATTTCAAAAAGACTTGTCATGGTAAGAAAGAAAGGGGGAACAAGCACACTTGGAGAGTTGTATGCCGCTTTCAGGAAGGAGCTAATTCAAATTGGTCAATAAAAATAAATTTCAATGCTATTTTTTTCCTTAGTTTAGCCAATCTATCATGCTATTGCTCTAAGTTTACATACAATAACATTGATCTTAGCATAAGGTGCTTTAGATGCTTGTGGTTCTAAGTTAATGCAAGATAAAAATGATTTTGGTTATAGTTTTCTTGTGATGGTCCAAGATGAGGTAATGCTTATGATATTTTGGCTTGGAACATTCTATTTGCAGTTTTCTAAATGTTAAATATCATTGCATGTTTTACTTTTTATTGGCATTAAAAGCATATAACATTATAGAAGGGTAAAGTTTCTTAACTTAATGAATCTTCTACTTATTTGATGGGATGGTTAAGTGATTATTTATGGTTCATTGAATTCTCTAATTTTAAAGACATTTATTTTAGGTGAGTCAAACTAATAAGATGAATTAAGTGAATTCTGCATCATGAAATTTATACTGCATGCATCCTTTAGGATTAAACATTATAAGGAGGGTTAAAATGTTGGGTTTTTCAAAACATATATATGCAGCAGAAATGATAGATCTAAAATTTTTTAGGAGTTTCAAGTATCCTGTTAGACAGATTTAGGGTTTATGCGAATATTATTTAAAGATTAGATGTTCTTTTCGACTTTGAATATTTGCTTCAAGGCTGAATTGTCGCAAACTACAAGCCATCCATGTGTCTAACCTCTAATGACAATCCATACGAACCACCAATGAAAAATCTCCTAAATCCTTTTAGGAGTGAGAGATTAATATACTTTAGAGTGCAAATGAATTCTTCTTGTTTTTTTTTTGTTTTTTGTTTTAGATGTTTTTGTACTGTACTTTCCACACCTTTTTATTTCTTAAAAAATAAAAGGCATAATATTTTATTTATAAAAAAAATTTAAAAACCCTATAAATGAAAATTATCAATTTACCCCTTAAATAATATCACAAATATTATTTTAGGATAATCTTATAAATTTATTCAATTAAGTCCCTACTTGATTTTTTCCAGGATTAGAATTGTAATCCATTATATTAATTATGTTCTAGTTCTTAATTTCTAAAATTTATTTACAATCAAATCACGCTTGATTAATCATTCCATTTTAATTTATGACCGATGGTTATTATGTGTGTGACTCATTAGATTTTATAATAAGTTTATCCAAATATAAATCAAATCATAAATAAAACAAGATTAGATAAATTAAATAACTTAATTTACTATTAATTCAACAATTGATTGACTTATAATTAAATATGAAGTACAATATCTAGCAATATGTTATGATTTTCTAAATATTAGAAAAGTTATAAGTAGTTTGACTTAACTTTTCAATGATTAATTTCTCAGTATAATTATTATTCATTCTTACTATTAATTCAACAATTGATTGACTTATAATTAAATATGAAGTACAATATTTAGCAATATGTCATGATTTTCTAAATATTAGAAAAGTTATAAGTAGTTTGACTTAACTTTTCAATGATTAATTTCCCAGTATAATTATTATTCATTTATTAAGAATATTTTGATTTAGACATTGTAGTATGTAATATATTAGCTTTGTCAAATCATGTTAATTATCAACAATATAGTCATTTATTATTTTAATATGATCTTAAAAATCTTTTTCAAAACTCATTTCATTTTGGCCAATGATTTCACAATCAATACTATTTAATCAATACTATTTGATAATAGATGACTATTTTTTCTAATTCATATAGGATGATGAATCATCTCTTGATTACTTAAATATCTTCATATAGTTTATAGTATAATCTATATATCTGCTTGTTTGTTAACCTTAATTAGTACAACTTGTGGTCAAGATCAAAGCATAACATTCTCTATGTAAAATAACTTAGTGATTAAGAATATATGGATCACTTACACAACTATCATGAGAGTCATTTCATAAACATAAATGATCTATCCATAGAGAATTCTTTTACTGGTCAATTCAATGTACATGTTATATAACAAGAATATACATATTAGGTCTAGGTATTCTTTATGTATTAGTTTACGAGAGGAACTGTTTTTTTTTCATAAAAAAAGAAACATAATATACATTGATCTCAATAACTCTAATTAATGTTTACTCTTAATAAAACATTAACTGGAAACATTTAGAAATAATATTTTGATATAATAAGAATTTTATAATTATAATAATTTTATAATTTTTTTTGCAAAATATTTTTTCTTATAAACTTTATCTTTACTCTAGATTAATTAATTAAACATTATATTAATTAATTAAATATAAATAAATATTCAAAAAAATAAAATTTTTTATTAATAATAAATATATTTTACATAAATAAAATTACAACCAATCAATTTTCTACAAGTTATATTCACAGAACCAAAAGACATCATTGATTACTTTTGTAGCTTGCTATTCATATTATATGTTCTCGCCGGCCTAAGAAGGCACTGCAGGCCCGATTCAATGCACATCTCCAAATCACAGTAAATCTGTGAGATGCAAAACTAGAGCCACAAGTAATTACACTTAACATGGAGTGATAGTGTCAGACCTAACTGCTGTTTTCTTTGGCGTCAAAATCTGGAATATTTACAACTTCAATTTCAGCTGGTGGTGAGGGCTGAAGATTCTCTGGAGTGTCTCCAGGACTAGTGAATTCCCTCCTCGAAGAGTTCCATTCATAGACATCAGGGGAAGGAGCAGAAATTGGAGATCCTCCTGGGATAACAGTCTCTCCATGATAGATATACCTTGCTAGAGTAACTGTTTTTTCCCAAACACTCTTATCACTTGGAGTTGCATTGCCTCTGTCCCCGTCTTGTTGATGATGGTAATTCTTCAGCAATCGAAATAGAAATAGGAGAAAACAAATGGTCGAAGTGGTACCACTTATAATGTAGATACCACGGAAGTGTTGCAGGCTCAAGCTTTCAGTTATATCATTGTCAGTTGCACTGCTTGAGCACTCTCGTGAGGGAGCAAACCACCTTTCTTCCAAAGTTTTCAGCTCTCCGTTTTCTGATAGCTTCAGGATCGCTTTGGAAACGTCTGCGGCGATAGGAGAGCCTTTCTGAAATACCTGACAGAGAATGAGAGCAGTATTCAATCAGTCACTTATGCGGGGAAATGCATCTTTGAAAGAGTGCTAGTAATTGCTTTACTATTTAACTGAATTTTTTTATGGAAATCTGTCATGAACTCACTCACAAAGCCTAGTCCACCAAATCTGTAGGTAGGTGTGGTTGCACTATATCGTTTGCAGTGATGACCGATGAAAACTTTCTCATATGGGAGTTCAAGAAAGGCAGCAGA